>NW_026970190.1:300000-404583 GCF_028390025.1 Pseudophryne corroboree | reverse complement strand
CCCAGTCACCCCGGCCTCAGTCACCCACTATCTCCCACTCATACATGCTTCAGTCACCCACTATCTCCCAGTCATCCCTGCCTCAGTCACCTACTGACACCAGTGCAGACATTTCTGCTGCGGCCTCTCCACTCTCCAGCGTGAACGTCCTGACGACTGAGGAAATCCGCTTCCTAGTTGAGGACTCCGGGAATGAACACTGCCGATATTGCTGTCAGATGACTTTCTACCCAACGGAGGATTTTTGATACTTCCAGCTTTGCCATGCAGTTTCGAGTGCCGCCTTGATGATTTGTGTACACTACCGTGGTGGCGTTGTCAGATTGTACTTGAACAGGCCTGTTCTGTACTAGAGGCAGGGCCAGTGTCAATTAATTGAACACTGCCTGCAATTCCAGAATGTATATCAGGAGGAGAGATTCCTCCCTGGTCCACCGACCCTGGAGAAAGTGTTGCTCCAACACCATGGCCCAGCCCAAAAGACTGGCATCCATTGTCAGGAGGACACAGTTGGAGATCCAGAAGGGATGGCCCCTGCTCAACTGTTGGTCCTGTAGCCACCAGCTCAGTGTCAGACGAACCTCCGGAGTCAAGGAGATCATTTGAGACATCATCCGATGAGGCAGGCCGTCCCACTTGGAGAGGATTAACCTCTGCAGAGGGCGGTAATGAAATTGAGCGTACTCTACCATATCGAAAGCCGACACCATGAGGTCTAGTACTTGCATCGCCGTGTGTATCAACACTCTTGGGCGAGAGAGGACGATATTGTCCTGAATTTTCAGGACTTTCTCTGGAGACAGAAACAATTGTTGGCTGTGTGTGTCCAGCAGTGCCCCTAGGTGTACAATGTTCTGAGCAGGGACCAGCGAGGACTTTTTTCAGTTGATGAGCCACCCGTGGACTTTTAGGAATTGGACCACCAGTTCCAGATAACTGTGGAGAACCTCTTGGGAGTTCACCAGGATCAGCAAGTCGTCCAGATTTGGCAGGATCCTGATTCTCTGATGGTGAAGGGTCGTCATCACGGCCATGACCTTGGTGAATATCCGAGGTGCCGTGGCCAAACCAGAAGGCAGGACTTGAAATCCAAAAACAAACCAGGCACAACACTGCTTAGCTTCCATCATCAGATGAGATTGGACCAGTGGCGTAACTACTGCCCCCGCAGTCCTCGCGGTGGCTTGGGGGCGAGGGGCTGCGGGGGCGCCACTGATTTACAGCAGACTGACATGCGGACGAGCGTCCGCATGTCAGTCTGCAGTCTCCTTCCCTCCGCCGCTTTTTGGAGGGACACGGAGGGCACACAGCGCGCCTCCCTGTGTCCCTCCTGCTGCATCATCTCCGGCGGCCGCGGGTCTAATAGGGGGAAGTGCCGTCCGTGAGCTCTAATTGGCTCACGAACCGGCACTTCCCCCTATTAGACCCGCGGCCGCCGGAGATGATGCAGCAGGAGGGACACAGGAGAGACGAGCTGTGCCCTCCGTGTCCCTCCAAAAAGCGACGGCGGGGGGGGGGGGGGTAAATATCTGGCACTGGGGGCATATATGGCACGGGGGGGGAGGGAGGAATATCTGGCACTGGGGCATTTCTGGCACTGGGGGGAATATCTGGCACTGGGGGCATATCTGGCACTGGGGGGGATATCTGGCACTGGGGCATATATGGCACTGGGGGGGAATATCTGGCACTGGGGGCATATATGGCACTGGGGGGAATATCTGGCACTGGGGGCATATATGGCACTGGGGGGGAATATCTGGCACTGGGGGCATATGTGTACCTGGCACATGGGGGGGACGACTATATTTGGCACTGGGGCATGTAAGTACCTGGCACCGTGGGGGAATATCTGGCACTGGGGACATATGTGGCACTGGGAGCACAGCCCTAGCAACAAGGACTACCTCCTAGCAACGAGCATGACACCCAGTGCATGAAACATCTGGCAACGAGCATGACACCCAGTGCATGAAACACCTGGCAACGAGCATGACACCCAGTGCATGAAACCCCTGGCAATGAGCATGACACCCTGAGCATGAAAACCCCTGGCACCGTGCATGGAACCAAGAGCATGAAACCCCTTGCAACGAGCATGACACCCAGTGCATGAAACCCCTGACAACGAGCAGGTAATTGAAAAGTAATTAGAAGCCTTACTGTAGGACTTAATGTGTAATGGGCATTACGGTGTGTGGCATAATGTATCACGGACATTGCGGTGTGTGTCATAATGTGTCGCAGGCATTACGGTGTATGGTATACTATATCGCGGGCATTGTGATATGTGGTATAATGTCTCAGGGTCATTGCAGTGTGTGGCATAATGTATCACGGACATTGCGGTGTGTGTCATAATGTGTCAGGCATTACGGTGTGTGGTATACTATATCACGGGCATTGTGGTATGTGGTATAATGTCTCAGGGTCATTGCAGTGTGGCATAATACATAACGGGCATTGCGATGTGTGGCATAGGGTATAACGGGCAGGGCATTGCGGTATGTGTCACAGGCATTACGGTGTATGGTATACTATATCACGGGCATTGTGGTATAATGTCTCAAGGTCATTGCAGTGTGTGGCATAATGTGTCACAGGCATTGTATGTGCTATAATGTATCGGGCATTGCAGTGTGTGGCATAATGTATCACGGACATTGCGGTGTGTGTCATAATGTGTCACAGACATTGTATGTGCTATAATGTATCAGGGGCATTGCAGTGTGTAGCATAATGTATAACGGGCATTGCGATTCCTGTCATAATGTGTCACAGGCATTACGGTGTGTGGCATAATGTGTCACAGACATTACGGTGTGTGGCATAATGTGTCGGGGGCATTACAGTGTGTGCATATTGTGTCGTGCATTATTGTGTGCGGCATAATGTCTAAGGGCCATTGCAGTATGTGGCATAATGTATACTGGGCATTACTATAAGGAGGAAAAATGACAAATAATGTAAGGGGCATGAATCAGGATTATTTTTCTTTCCTGTGGTGGCCAACGTATGGGCGTGCAGGTTGCAAAACTGGGGTATAAGGTAGTCTTTTCCTGCAATGCCACGCCCCTTTATGCGAAACCACGCCCACTCCAACAGAACCACGCCCCTTTTTTGACGCGCGCGCCTTAGGCGCGCGCATATTTATCCCTTTCTTGCTCCCAATTATGGAGCATGAAGGGGGGGGGGGGGGGGCGCCGAAGAATTTTTTGGCTTGGGGGAGAAAAATTTCTAGTTACGCCACTGGATTGGACATATCCAGTGTGATGCGGCTGTAGATGATTTTTGCTGTTTCTAACTTCTACATCAATGCATAAGTTTCAAAATAGAATGCATCAAGAGAACGGTGTTGGTAGTATAAAACTACCTACAGCACCTGGTATTCCCAGGTGGTCTCACATCCAAGAACAAACCAGGCCTAAGATCAGGTGATATTGGGCATATACAGTGTGGTGTGGCTGTAGATGAGCTTAGTGGTTTCTGTTAGAGTTCTTCTACTTCTAACTACTCGTACATAAATGAATAAGCGGACAATTTATTAAACCTGGTGAAATGATAATTTGCATGGTGATAAAGTACCAGCCAATCAGCTCCTAATTGCCATGTCACAGGCTGGGTTTGAAAAATGACAGTTAGGAGCTGACTGGCTGGTACTTTATCACCTTGCACTTTATCAGTTCACCAGGCTTAATAGATCTGCCCCAATGTTTCAAAATGGAATGCATCAAGAGAACGGTGTTGGTATTGTAAAAATACACACAGCTCCTGGTATTTCCTGGTGGTCTCCCATCCAAGTACTAAAACCAGGACCAACACTGCTCAGCTTCCATGATCAGGAGAGATTGGGCAAATCCAGTGTGCTGTGGCTGTAGATGAGCTCGTGGTTTCTGTTAGAGCTCTTCTACTTCTAACTTCTGGTACATAAAAGAATATGTGTAAAAATTAAATGTACAGTACCAAGAAAAGGGTGTTGGTAGTTTAAAAACACCTAAAGAATCTGATAATACATGGATGGGAGACTGCTTGGTAGTAACAAAGTCCAATACTGCTTTGCTTCAAAGATCAAATGAGATTGGGCATATCCAGTGTGGTGTGGCTTTAGATAAGCTTTGTGGTTTCTGTTAGAGCTCTTCTACTTCTAACTACTGGTACATTAATGAATATGTATAAGGTTGTAGTTTATCCAATATCCCTTTACTACCTTACCTCCCCCCCCCCCCCTCCCCTCCCCTCCCCTCCCCTCCTTATAGCTTCCTTTGTTCTCTCCTCCTCGTGTGTGCGTTATTTGTTTTCTCATACGTCCTAGAGGATGCTGGGATCACATTAAGAACCATGGGGTATAGACGGGATCCGCAGGAGACATGGGCACTTTAAGACTTTCAAAGGGTGTGAACTGTCTCCTCCCTCTATGCCCCTCCTCCAGACTCCAGTTTTAGAATTGTGCCCAGTGAGACTGGATGCACTACAGGGGAGCTCTACTGAGTTTCTCTGAAAATACTTATGTTAGTTTTTCTTATTTTCAGGGAGGCTGCTGGCAACAGTCTCCCTGCTTCGTGGAACTTAGGGGAGAGAAGTATGACCAACTTCTAGTGAGTTCAATGGCTCTGCTTCTGGCTGACAGGACACCATTAGCTCCTGAGGGTGCTGATCGCTGGGTACGCCTAGATGCCCACTCCCGTAGCCTGCCATCACCCCCTTACAGAGCCAGAAGTCAGAAGACAGGCGAGTAGCAGAAGAACAGAAGACTTCTTCTCCAGTGACGGCATTCTGAGGTACCACGCAGCGAGCGGAATGCTGTGCGCCATGCTTCCACACAAACACAGGCACTGCAGGGTGCAGGGCATGTGGGTGGGTGGGGGGGGGGCACCCTGGGCAGCATAAATTCCTCACAAAAGGCTGGCAAAAGTGGACATTAGTGCCTGGGCACTGTCCTTACCCCGCCAGCGTAATTAATTATTTGTTTCTGAGCGGGACAGAAGCGTGCCATTACAGCGGCGGGGCTTCTTCCTCACCTCACCAGCACATCTATAGAGCGTTACAAGTCTATCACTATAGAGTTTATTATTTCCCAGACTGTGTACTTTTGGCGCTGGGTTGTGAGCTAAAAAATCCTCTCTGTCCCTCTGACAGATTTACTGTAGGTCTATCCCCCATAAGCCGATGTGTCTAACATGTCGGTGGCTGAATGTTTTTCCCAAGAGGAAACTATATTAGGAATGCAGACATATGATGGTGGCCCTGTTGGCACCACCAATAACTGACTGGGTGAAAGTTTCAATAATATCAGAGTGAGGTTGGATAAATCTGTGTCCCAGACACAGACGTAGAGAATAGATGTGATGTTCATGGCTATGCTTCTTTTCCCTCAGGCCCGCAAAAATGTTACTACACACTGATACTGACTCGGATACTGATTCCTATGTCGACCATAATATTTCCTGATTAGATCCAATATTGGCAAGGAGCATTCAGTACATGATTGTGGATATTAAGGACATATTAACATCACTGAGGACCCTGCTGTTCCTGACAAAGGGGTCTATATGTATGTATATATAGATATATAATGAAAGCTGATGTAACGTTCCTCCATCTCTGTTTGAGAAAGTCTGGGCCAGCTCGACAAGATGGTTTCAAATCCCCAAAAGGTTTCCGATTGTTTATTCATTTCCTGCTGCGGACAGAATAAAGTGGGAGTCACCCCCTGTTCTGCACGGGGCCCTGTCACAAATCCAGCGGATCGTATGCAGGAAGCTACATTATTTCTAGTTATGTAACCACGGGTACATTACTTAGACCTGCCATTACATGCGCATGGGTGAGTAGTAGTATTCAAGAATTGGTCGAATACCTTGTCTTCCGATATAGATATCTTGGAGAGATGGGATACTCCTTACGTTGGATCATATCAAGGACACTGCAGCATACTTACGACTGCAAGGGATATAGGACTCTTGAGTTCACGGGCCAATTTCATGGCAGTCTCGGATAGGAGGGCATTGTGGATTCACCAAGGGAATGCTGATGCTGACTCCAAGAAGAAAGGGAGTCTCTTCCCTATGAAGGTGAAGCCTTGTTTGGCAACGGCCTAGTTAATTTGATCTCGGCAGCTCCCGCAGGTAAGTCAACCTTCTTGCCCTATGTTCCCTCTCAACGGATGAAGACGCATCATTGTCTAACGCAGTCATTTTGTCCCAATAGATATGCAAGAAGTTAAGATTCCCCTTTCTTTGCAGGTAGAGGAAGGAGAAGAGGGAAGAGGTCTGTAGCCTCTTCAAGATCGCAGGAGCAGAGATCGTCCTCTGCTTCTGCCAAATCCACTGCATGACGCTGGGGCTCTCTTGCAGGAGCCCACACCAGTGGGGGCACGTCTAAAACACTTCAGTCAGTTCTGGATTAATTTGGACCTGGACTCGTGGGTTTTACAAATAGTGTCACAAGGGTACAAACTGGGGTTTCAAGACGTTCCCCCTCACCGATTGTTCAAATCGGCCTTAGTCAGCAGGGAGAAGGTTTTTATTCAAGCCTCTTCGTGCTCCCGAAGCCGGACGGCTCAGTCAGACCAATCTTAAATCTGAAATCCCTCAATTTCTACCTAAAGAAATTCAATTTCAAGATGGAATCTCTCAGGGTAGGGATCTCCAGTCCGGAGGAAGGAGATTTCATGGTTTTGGTAGACATAAGGATGCCTAATTACATGTTCCCGTTTAGCCACTGCATCAAGCTACCTGAGGTTTGCAATTCAGGATTGTCATTACCAATTTCAGACGTTGCCGTTTGGTCTGTCCACGGCTCCGAGGATTTTCACCAGGGTGATGGTGGAAATGATGGTTCTCCTTCGCAAGCAAGGAGTCACAATTATGCCATACTTGGATGATCTCCTGATAAAGGCGAGATCCAGGGACCAGTTGGTGCAAAACATCTACTCTCCCTGACAGTTCTTCAACAACATGGTTGGCTCCTAAACTTGCCAAAATCACAGTTGGTCCCAATGACGCGGTTGTTGTTTCTGGGAGTCATACTGGACACAGAAGAGGCTTTCTTCCAGTGGAAAGGCTATGGAGTTCCAGAGTCTGGTCAAACAAATTCTGAAACCAGCAAGAGTGTTAATCCATCAATGCATTCTGTTGCTGGGGAAGATGGTTGCGGCCTACGAGGCCATTCAGTTTGGCAGGTTCCATGCCAGAGTGTTCCAGTGGGACCTGTTGGACAAGTGGTCCGGATCCCACCTACACATGCACCGGAGGATAATCCTGTCTTCCAAGACCAGAATCTTACTCCATTGGTGGCTGCACAGTTCTCACCTCCTAGAGGGGCGATGGTTCGGGATCCAGGACTGGATCCTAGGGACCATGGATGCAACCCTCCGAGGCTGGGGAGCAGTCACACAGGGGGAAAACATCCAAGGAAGATGGTCAAGTCAGGAAAGTTTTCTCCACATAAATGTTCTGGAGTTAAGGGCCATTTAATAACTGCAGACACAGTACGCACTGGGACAGGTGCCCAGCATCCTCTACGGACTAAGAGAAAAGGATTTACCGGTAGGTATTAAAATCCTATTTTCTCTAACGTCCTAGAGGATGCTGGGGACTCCGTAAGGACCATGGGGATAGATAGGCTCCGCAGGAGACATGGGTACTTTAAGAAAGACTTTAGTTCTGGGTGTGCACTGGCTCCTCCCTCTATGCCCCTCCTCCAGACCTCAGTTTGATACTGTGCCCAGTGGAGACTGGGTGCTTTTCAGGAGCTCTCCTGAGCTTTCTGACAGAAAGTATTTTGTTAGGTTTTTAATTTTCAGGGAGCACTGCTGGCAACAGACTCCCTCATCGAGGGACTGAGGGGAGAGAAGCAGCCCTACTCTCTGAGTTGCAAGGTCCAGCTTCTTAGGCTACTGGACACCATTAGCTCCAGAGGGATTGGTACGCAGGATCTCACCCTCGCCGTCCGTCCCAGAGCCGCGCCTCCGTCCCCCTTGCAGAGCCGGAAGATAGAAGCCGGGTGAGTATGAGAAGAAAAGAAGACTTCAGAGGCGGCAGAAGACTTCATGATCTTCACTGAAGTAACGCACAGCACTGCAGCTGTGCGCCATTGCTCCCATACACCTCACACACTCCGGTCACTGTAAGGGTGCAGGGCGCATGGGGGGGGGGGCACCCTGGGCAGCAATATAAACCTCTTTTTGGCAAAAATATAACACATATACAGCGGGGCACTGTATATATGTATGAGCCCCCGCCAATTTTACAGTTTAAGCGGGACAGAAGCCTGCCGCCGAGGGTGCGGGGCTTCTCCCTCAGCACTCACCAGCGCCATTTTTTCTTCACAGCACCGCTGAGAGGAAGCTCCCCGGACTCTCCCCTGCTTATACCACGGTAGACAAGAGAGTTGAAAAGAGGGGGGGGGGCACATAATTTGGCACAAATTACATACAGCAGTACTCCTGGGCAAACATTAAGTTACTGTGTATTCCTGGGTTATATAGCGCTGGGGTGTGTGCTGGCATACTCTCTCTCTGTCTCTCCAAAGGGCCTTGTGGGGAAACTGTCTTCAGAAAAAGCATTCCCTGTGTGTGTGGTGTGTCGGTACACGTGTGTCGACATGTCTGAGGAAGAAGGCTATATTAGAGAGGAGCAGGAGCAAATGAATGTGGTGTCTCCGCCGACACCTGATTGGATGGATATGTGGAATGTTTTAAATGCTAGTGTAAACTCATTGCACAAAAGATTAGACAAGGCTGAAGCTTTGGGACAGTCAGGGTCTCAACCCATGCCTGATCCTATGTTGCAGGGACTGTCAGGGTCTCATAAGCGCCCACTATCCCAGATTGTTGACACAGATACAGACACGGATTCTGACTCCAGTGTCGATTACGATGATGCAAAGTTACAGCCAAAATTGGCAAAATCCATTCGATATATGATTATGGCAATAAAAGATGTTTTGCACATCAGAGAGGAACCCCCTGTCCCTGACAAGAGGGTACATATGTACAAGGTGAAAAAGCCTGAGGTAACCTTTGAGGGGGTCACACGAGCTGAACGAGTTATGTGAAAAAGCTTGGGAATCTCCAGATAAAAGACTGCAGATTTCCAAAAGGATTCTTATGGCGTATCCTTTCCCATCAATGGATAGGTTACGATGGGAATCCTCCCCTAGGGTGGACAAAGCATTAACACGCATATCCAAGAAGGTAGCCCTCCCGTCCCAGTATACGGCTACCCTCAAAGAGTCTGCTGACCGCAAACAGGAGATTTCCCTGAAGTCCATTTATACACATTCAGGTACCTTACTCAGACCGGCAATTGCGTCGGCCTGGGTGTGTAGTGCTGTAGCGGCATGGACGGATACCTTATCTGAGGGGATGGATACCCTAGATAAGGATACTATTTTATTGACCCTGGGGCATATAAGAGATGCTGTCCTATATATGTGTGTATGCAAACTACAGGTGGTGCTGCAGGGCTCACACCCTTTTACTTGTCTTGTAGAGCAACTCTGGAGCTGTTTCTGGGTCCAGCTGCTGCAAGAAATCAGCTTGAATGCTTCAGGGGCTGGGGCATGGCCAACATGAGCCCACACTGATGGGGGGTGGGGGTGTATAAAGCGATTTAGGGGTCATCCAAGCGCAACCCCACAAAGGCCGCCATGCCCTGCGTGACCCTTTTCTCTTTTCATATGCAGACGAGGGTTGCAGCCAACTATGCCCACTGCTTGGATGACATCACTATATGCAAATCCATCTGCTGCAGGCCTTCCCCCAGGAATGCTTGCAGTAGTTGTTGCATTTGGTTTGTTGTTTGGGGGTGCTTCAGTATTAGGCAGCCTTCTGCCCTCCCACATTCGTCTGAAAATGTGTTCTCCCTGCAGTTGTTGTTCCCAGATGAGAGTTCCCTTGTGCTTCCTCAGTTGAATCTCCTTAACTTGACAGGGGTGTGCCCGAGCAGCCGCCCTCCACAGCCCTATCCCAACACATACTTATCTTGCATATGAGATCTCTTGATCATGAAGATAGTTCTCACAGGGTGAGGTTCATCCATTACATTTTAAAGTAGGAAGGTACAAATTACATATTCAAATTACATATATGTGCTGGATTCAAATGTTTTCCCCCCTTCCTTTCTCAATTGTGCCCATCAGCAGCTATTCTAATGTTGCTGCCAATGGGTGTGACGCATTCATTTCTTCTGTGGGGTACACTGGACTCCACAAGGATTCACATTGTATATGTACACCAGAGTAGGATCTTGATCTGAGGCACCAACAGGCTCAAAGCTTTTGACTGTTCCCAAGATGCTCAGCGCCCCCTCCTCTATAACCTCGCTTCCATGAACAGGGAGCTCAGTTTGTAGTTGGTGCCTTCAGTAGCAGGCCACTTAAGAGGGGGCTGCCTCAGGCAGCCTATTCTTAGCTATTAATTTTGGCAAGAAAAGAAGAACTTTTTTTATAAGAATCTACAAGGGCTGCAGCAGGCTAGGTCTAATAGACCTCTTTACTGCAGCTCCATCACTCCCAGTGGCGCAGTATACTCCCGTGCCCCGGTTGCTGGGTCACTGCAGCGGAGGCTCCGGTTTCTTCCTAAGGTCAGTCACACACACACCGCCCTCCGGGATCACGAGGCCGCTGATGGGGGCGGGCCGTGTGCGCACTGGCGTGGACACTGATTACTGGGCAGCCGCTCCACTAGCCACCAGGGACAGTTAAGGAGCACAGCTCTGGGGTTTTTTCTCCTATATTAACCCCATTTTGTACTACCCGCAGTGCATTGTGATAGGTAATGGGGCCTGATTCAGGTTGGATCGCAATCCAACTGCAAAAACTGCTAAGAGCATACGCCTGCATTTTCTGCGGCACCCCGCAGATAATGCGATCACCTCTGCCTGTGAATTGGTGAAGGGGGGGGGGGAGGGGGGTCAACAACACTCCATTTCCAAGTCGGAGATGGAGCGGTGCGGGGGCACGGTTTCAAAATGGGGTCGGCAACGGAGAAACAGGAGGCGTGGTCAGAGCAGCTGCATGATATCACATGGGCCGGACTCTGCCAGTGGAGCCCCAGCGTCATGAGGTAGATTTTGTAGAGGCCGGGGAGGACTTCTGTTCCTGGGAACTAGCTGTGTTGTGCAGCTTTATTCCTCTGCCCCTACCTCTGGCAAGAAAGGACGCACCTCGCACTTTCTTGTTTCTTTGTGACTGAAAGGACTGCATTTGATAATGCGGAGCTTTCTTATGCTGTGAGGGAACATAAGGTAAAAAATTTGATTTTCCAACTGTAGCTGTGCGTGTTAATGCTTTGTCCATCCTACGTGAGGATTTCCATCGTAACCTATCCGTTGATGGAATAGGATACGCCATAAGAATCCTTTTGGAAATCTGCAGTCTTTTATCTGGAGATTCCCAAGCTTTTTCACATAACTCGTTCAGCTCGTGTGACCCCCTCAAAGGTTACCTCAGGCTTCTTTCCCTTGTACATATGTACCCTCTTGTCAGGGACAGGGGGTTCCTCTGTGATGTGCAAAACATCTTTTATTGCCATAATCATATATCGAACGGATTTTGCCAATTTTGGCTGTAACTTTGCATCATCGTAATCGACACTGGAGTCAGAATCCGTGTCGGTATCTGTGTCAACAATCTGGGATAGTGGGCGCTTATGAGACCCTGACAGTCCCTGCAACATAGGATCAGGCATGGGTTGAGTCCCTGACTGTCCCAAAGCTTCAGCCTTGTCTAATCTTTTGTACAATGAGTTTACACTAGCATTTAAAACATTCCACATATCCATCCAATCAGGTGTCAGCGGAGACACCACATTCATTTGCTCCCGCTCCTCTCTAATATAGCCTTCTTCCTCAGACATGTCGACACACGTGTACCGACACACCACACACACAGGGAATACTTTTTCTGAAGACAGTTTCCCCACAAGGCCCTTTGGAGAGACAGAGAGAGAGTATGCCAGCACACTCCCCAGCGCTATATAACCCAGGAATAACACAGTAACTTAATGTTTGTCCAGTAGCGCTGCTGTATGTAATTTGCGCCGAATTATGTGCCCCCCCTCTCTTTTCAACCCTCTTCTCTACCGTGGTATAAGCAGGGGAGAGTCCGGGGAGCTTCCTCTCAGCGGTGCTGTGGAGAAAAAATGGCGCTGGTGAGTGCTGAGGGAGAAGCCCCGCCCCCTCGGCGGCGGGCTTCTGTCCCGCTTAAACTGTAAAATTGGTGGGGGCTCATACATATATACAGTGCCCAGCTGTATATATGTTATATTTTTGCCAAAAAGAGGTTTATATTGCTGCCCAGGGCGCCCCCCCTGCGCCCTGCACCCTTACAGTGACCGGAGTATGTGAGGTGTATGGGAGCAATGGCGCACAGCTGCAGTGCTGTACGCTACCTCAGTGAAGATCATGAACTCTGTGGAGCCCGTCTATCCCCATGGTCCTTACGGAGTCCCCAGCATCCTCTAGGACGTTAGAGAAACTAGGATTTTAATACCTACCGGTAAATCCTTTTCTCTTAGTCTGTTGAGGATGCTGGGCACCCGTCCCAGTGTGTACTGTGTCTGCAGTTATTAAATGGCCCTTAACTCCAGAACATTTATGTGGAGACAACTTTCCTGACTTGACCATCTTCCTTGGACATTTTCCCCCTGTGTGACTGCTCCCCAGCCTCGGAGGGTTGCATCTGTGGTCCCTAGGATCCAGTCCTGGATCCCGAACCATCGCCCCTCTAGGAGGTGAGAACTGTGCAGCCACCAATGGAGTGAGATTCTGGTCTTGGAAGACAGGATTATCCTCCGGTGCATGTGTAGGTGGGATCCGGACCAATTGTCCAACAGGTCCCACTGGAACACTCTGGCATGGAAGCTGCCAAACTGAATGGCCTCGTAGGCCACAACCATCTTCCCCAGCAACTGAATGCATTGATGGATTAACACTCTTGCTGGTTTCAGAATTTGTTTGACCAGACTCTGGATCTCCATAGCCTTTCCACTGGAAGAAAACCTCTTCTGTGTCCAGTATGTGTTATGATTCCAGCACTCTGGTCAGAGAAGATCTTATGGCAAGGACCGGAGCACTGGAACGGAATGCTGGGGAAGGGAGCAGGACAGGAAAATAGCCCCTGGTGCCCTAACTCTGTTGTCTCACCCGTGTTGTCAGAAATCCCCTGCGAGACTATGGTTTCTTGAGCCCTTGGCAGCCGCGTTTGAAGGGCGGATTATGTCTGCCCAACTTCGATGCCCCCCGGTCTTAATGAGAGACAAAGGGAAACCCGAGACAGGGTGATAACAAGAGGCCCTCTAACTAAACAACCAGGCCAGGGGATAAGCAAACTCAAAACTATAATATGTGCGGAGAAACCGCCAGGAAAAAGGACAACCAAAATATCCACTTGTCCAATTCTCCTACCCGGCACCGCCGAGTACCAGAGAGGACTTGTGGAAGCGGAACCCTCCGCAAATGCTCCAAACACAAAATATAAAAGGTAAAGCGGCTGAGCCGCAACACACGGCAGAGCCGCAACTCACGAACACCACTGGATATAAAACGGTGATCAGTCAGGACTCCAGGGAACCAAACAACCTCTTGGGATGAGATGACAACTCCCGAATACCGGACTTCTGCGGACTGGAATGACCGGATACAGCAGGACTGGAAACAGACTCTCAGCAAACAAAGGCAGCATGCAGGAAGCTATTACCGGCATCTGTGAGAAGCCCTGGGAGTGTATTTAACAAGGAGTACTCCAATCAGCTGCTAATGGCTGATTAGAATAAATGCCGTGCAGCTGCCTTGCTGCACGGCCAGAGAGCAGGTGAATATCTTAATTTCCTAAAGCCTAGCAACGGGGAACGCGGTCCGCCAGTGGCGTCCCCGTTGCTAGGGTCCGTGCGGCTCAGCGCGCCCGGCGTCTAGCGTTGCTAGGGAGCCGGCGGCTGTACGTGCACGGCATCTCTAGTTGCTAGGCGCTGGGCCGCGCAGACCATCAAGCGGACCCCGGCGCCTAACAGTACCCCCCCCTTGAGGAGGGGTCAAGGAACCCCTAAAGCCAGGTTTCTGAGGAAATTCCCGAAAAAATGCCCTCTTGAGCCTCGGGGCATGAAGATCCTTATTCAGGACCCAAGACCTTTCCTCCGGACCATAGCCTTTCCAGTGAACCAGAAAATACAGCCGATCCCGGGACAATTTGGAATCGAGAACCTTCTCTACCAAGAACTCCTGTTTGTCCCTGTACATCCACTGGAGATCTACCCTGAGAGATCTTCCGAGGAAATCTACTGGAAGAAACGTATTGTTTCAACAGGGAACAATGAAACGTATTTCCAATCCTGAGAGATCTTGGTAAACGTAACCGAAAGGCAACTGGGTTGACTCTTTTAATAATAAGAAATGGCCCAATAAATTTGGGTCCCAGTCTAGCTGAGGATTGTCGAAGCCTGATGTTGCGAGTCGACAACCACACCCTATCTCCCACCTTAAAAGTGCAAGGACGTCGGAGCCTGTCAGAAAATTTCTTCTCTCGAAAGGCCGCTTTTCTGAGAGCAAGGTGCACCTTTTTCCAAATGGCTCTGAGATGGGAGGTTAAGGTAAGCGAGGAGACTGAGGAATGATGAAAAAAAGAATTAGCTCTGGGGTGAAAACCAAAAACTGAAAAGAATGGAGACTCTTTAGTGGAGGAATGACAAGAATTATTGTAAGCAAATTCAGCCAACGTAAGAAACTCGGACCAATCATTCTGGAGTTTGGCTGAATACAAGCGCAAATATTGTTTCAATGATTGGTTAACTCGTTCGGTTTGCCCGTTGGATTGTGGGTGGTAACCGGATGTTAACGACAATTTCATCTTCAATGAGGCACAAAAACATTTCCAGAATTGTGCGATGAATTGTGGACCCCGATCAGAAACAATATCAGTAGGCAACCCATGAAGCCTGAATACATGGCGGAGAAACAAAACTGCCAACCCTTGGGCAGAAGGCAATCGGGGAAGAGCAATAAAATGAGCCATTTTACTAAAACGGTCCACTACCACCCATATGACTCGGAATCCGGCTGAAAGGGGAAGGTCAACCACAAAATCCATGGAAATATGAGACCACGGCCTGAGAGGAACATTTAAGGGCATAAGTTGCCCGATGGGCAAGGAACGGGGAACCTTATGCTGTGCACAAACCTGACATGAATAAACAAATTCCTTGACGTCTTTAGAAAGACCAGGCCACCATACTGAGCGAGAGACTAACTCCAATGTCTTAGAGACTCCTGGATGCCCTGAAACTTTGTTATCATGGAATTCCGTTAAAACAGTAACTCTCAAAAACTCAGGGACGTAAAGACGACCAGCAGGAGTAATTCTAGGAGCTTGGTGTTGAAGCTGTTTTAACTGGGTAAATAAATCTTGTGTGAGGCCCGCCCAGATGACCGAAGATGGAAGTATGGGGGTAACAGGATTGTTATTGTGAACCGGAAGAAAGCTATGTGACAGGGCATCAGCCTTAGTATTCTTGGAACCAGGCCTGAAAGTGATTATAAATTTGAAACGCGTAAAAAATAATGCCCAACGTGCCTGCCGGGCATTAAGCCGCTTAGCCGATTCAATGTATTGCAGGTTCTTATGGTCAGTCAATACCGAAATAGTATGTTTTGCTCCCTCCAGCCAATGCCTCCACTCCTCGAAAGCCCATTTTACCGCCAGTAACTCCCGATTACCAACGTCATAGTTGGATTCAGCGGAGGAGAATTTCCTGGACATAAAGGCACAAGGATGTAACTCCAGAGACTCCGGATCCTTTTGAGAAAGGATAGCCCCCACTCCAACCTCCGAGGCATCAACCTCCACCACAAAGGGCAATTCCGGATTAGGATGTCTGAGGACTGGAGCCGAGACAAAGGCTTGTTTCAAGGCCCGGAAGGACAACTCAGCTTCACGCGACCAGTTGGTAGGATCCGCTCCTTTCTTTGTCAGAGCTACAATGGGAGCAACCAGGTCAGAAAAAGAATGAATGAACCTCCTATAATAATTCGCAAACCCTAAAAAACGCTTAATTGCTTTTAAATTGGTGGGTTGCGCCCAACTAAGGATGGCCTGGAGTGTCTTTGGTTCCATGGAAAATCCCTGAGGGGAAATTATGTACCCTAAAAAAGATACTTCCGTGACATGAAACTCACACTTCTCCAGCTTGGCATATAAATGATTCTCACATAACTTTTGAAGAACCAGACGCACCTGGGTAACATGTTGTTCCATTGATTTAGAAAAAATCAGGATGTCGTCTAAGTAAACGACCACGAATTTCCCTAGGAAGTCACGGAGCACATCGTTAATGAGGTCTTGAAAAACTGCCGGAGCATTGGACAGGCCGAACGGCATCACCAGGTATTCGTAGTAACCCGACTGAGTACTGAAGGCCGTTTTCCACTCATCTCCAGATTTAATTCGGATGAGGTTGTACGCTCCTCTAAGGTCAATTTTAGAAAAAATCACAGCAGAACGTAACTGATCAAAGAGTACAGAAATCAACGGCAAAGGATAGGTGTTTTTAACTGAGATCTTATTCAGGGCTCTAAAATCAATGCAAGGTCTAAGCGAGCCATCCTTTTTCTCCACAAAGAAGAAGCCTGCACTTAAAGGAGATTTTGATGGTCTAATAAATCCTTTCTCAAGGCTCTCCTTTACATAATCATTCATAGCCGCAGTTTCTGGCCCGGATAATGCATATAATCTTCCCTTTGGCAATGCGGCACCAGGAATTAACTCAATAGCACAATCATAAGGCCGATGGGGAGGCAGAATGTCCGCATTGCCTTTGGAGAAAACATCAGCAAACTCCTGGTATTCCACCGGAATGAGTTCTGGAATGATAGCTGCTACTCTGACTGGAAACGTGATACATTCCTTATCACAAAAAGTACCCCAATGTGAAATCTCCCCCGACCGCCAATCAATGGTGGGATTATGAAAGGCCAGCCAAGGGTGACCCAGAACAACTGGAACTGCTGGGCAATGTGTAAGAAAGAACTTGATTTTCTCGGAATGTAGAGCTCCTACTGTAAGTAGTACAGGGGGTGTACGGAGAGAAATAATCCCATTAGACAGCGGACTCCCATCTAAGCCATGCATGGTGACACACCTACCCAAAGGTAACTGAGGAATGCCTAAGGCCTTAGCCCAAGTTAAATCCATAAAGTTTCCTGCAGCTCCACTGTCAACAAAAGCCGACACCGAAGAACTGAGGCTGCCAAAGGAAACTTTAACTGGGACTAAAAGGGAGTTATTCGATGAGATAAGCTGCAGACCTAGGTGAACCCCCTCACAATTCACCTGGTCAAAGCGTTTCCCGACTTGTTCGGACAATTACGAGCAAAATGTCCCTTACCCCCACAGTACAGACAAAGACCAGAATTTTGCCTTCTGGCTCTTTCTTCAGGAGACAGCCGGGAGAGACCCATCTGCATGGTCTCCTCTACGTCTTCAGGAATGGAATATACACACGGACTTGACCTTACAGGTGCTCCTTTTTCAGCCCTCCGCTCTCTGAGACGACGATCAATCTTAATAGAAAGCTCCATGAGTTTATCGAGAGTCTCAGGAGCGGGGTACTGAAGGAGACTGTCTTTTATAGACT
This sequence comes from Pseudophryne corroboree, assembly GCF_028390025.1. Taxonomy (NCBI): domain Eukaryota; kingdom Metazoa; phylum Chordata; class Amphibia; order Anura; family Myobatrachidae; genus Pseudophryne; species Pseudophryne corroboree. Next base: position 386,957 of record NW_026970190.1, on the reverse strand, counting down.
CTGATAAGCCGAGGCGAAACTGACTGCGCAGGGCTGGGTCATTCCAGCCACAGTCGTTCGACCAACGGCGAAACTCCGTACAATAAACCTCTGCAGGATTTCTACCCTGTCTGAGAGCGCGCAACTGACTTTCAGCGGACGCCTCTCTATCAGGGTCATCATACAAGAGCCCTAAAGACTCAAAAAAAGCGTCAACTGCCGGATCCTCTGCTCTTAAACCAAATGCCCAGGTCTGAGGATCCCCCTGGAGCAAAGAAATAATAAACCCGACCCGCTGAGATTCAGTACCCGAGGAAGTCGGTCTTAAACGAAAATAAAGTTTACAGGATTCTTTAAAATTAAAAAACTCTTTTCTATCACCAGAAAAACGGTCAGGCAAATGCATCTTTGGTTCAGGGACTACCCTTGGGGAAGCTCGCAAAAGATCTTCCTGCGACTTCACCCGAAGAGAAAGATCCTGAACCATCTGAGTAAGTTCTTGAATCTGGCTGACTAAGAGCTGACCAGGATTTGGCCCTAAACCTGTTGGATTCATGAGGCCGATAAACTCTCACAAAACTGAATGAGAAAAAATTAAACCCCGTTTAATTTTAAGTTTTGGTATGGCCGGTAATAATGTTATGATTCCAGCACTCTGGTCAGAGAAGATCTTATGGCAAGGACTGGAGCACTGGAACGGAATGCTGGGGAAGGGAGCAGGACAGGAAAATAGCCCCTGGCGCCCTAACTCTGTTGTCTCACCAGTGTTGTCAGAAATCCCCTGCGAGACTATGGTTTCTTGAGCCCTTGGCAGCCGCGTTTGAAGGGCGGATTATGTCTGCCCAACTTCGATGCCCCCCGGTCTTAATGAGAGACAAAGGGAAACCCGAGACAGGGTGATAACAAGAGGCCCTCTAACTAAACAACCAGGCCAGGGGCTAAGCAAACTCAAAACTATAATATGTGCGGAGAAACCGCCAGGAAAAAGGACAACCAAAATATCCACTTGTCCAATTCTCCTACCCGGCACCGCCAAGTACCAGAGAGGACTTGTGGAAGCGGAACCCTCCGCAAATGCTCCAAACACAAAATATAAAAGGTAAAGCGGCTGAGCCGCAACACACGGCAGAGCCGCAACTCACGAACACCACTGGATATAAAACGGTGATCAGTCAGGACTCCAGGGAACCAAACGACCTCTTGGGATGAGATGACAACTCCCGAATACCGGACTTCTGCGGACTGGAATGACCGGATACAGCAGGACTGGAAACAGACTCTCAGCAAACAAAGGCAGCATGCAGGAAGCTATTACCGGCGTCTATGAGAAGCCCTGGGAGTGTATTTAACAAGGAGTCCTCCAATCAGCTGCTAAAGGCTGATTAGAATAAATGCCGTGCAGCTGCCTTGCTGCACGGCCAGAGAGCAGGTGAATATCTTAATTTCCTAAAGCCTAGCAACGGGGAACGCGGTCCGCCAGTGGCGTCCCCGTTGCTAGGGTCCGTGCGGCTCAGCGCGCCCGGCGTCTAGCGTTGCTAGGGAGCCGGCGGCTGTACGTGCACGGCGTCTCTAGTTGCTAGGCGCCGGGCCGCGCAGACCATCAAGCGGACCCCGGCGCCTAACAGTATGACTCCCAAAAACAACAACCGCGTCATTGGGACCAACTGCGATTTTGGCAAGTTTAGGAGCCAACCATGTTGTTGAAGAACTGTCAGGGAGAGTAGATGTTTTGCACCAACTGGTCCCTGGATCTCGCCTTTATCAGGAGATCATCCAAGTACGGGATAATTGTGACTCCTTGCTTGCGAAGGAGAACCATAATTTCCGCCATCACCCTGGTGAAAATCCTCGGAGCCGTGGACAGACCAAACGGCAATGTCTGAAATTGGTAATGACAATCCTGAATTGCAAACCTTAGGTAGCTTGAGGCAGTGGCTAAATGGGAACATGTAAGTAGGCATCCTTTATGTCTACCAAAACCATGAAATCTCCGTCCTCCGGACTGGAGATCACTGCCCTGAGAAATTCCATCTTGAAATTGAATTTCTTTAGGAAGAAATTGAGGGATTTCAGATTTAAGATTGGTCTGACTGAGCCATCCGGCTTCGGGACCACGAAGAGGCTTGAATAAAAACATTCTCCCTGCTGACTAAGGCCAATTTGAACAATCGGTGAGGGGGAACGTCTTGAAACCCCAGTTTGTACCCTTGGGACACTATTTGTAAAACCCACGAGTCCAGGTCCGAATGAATCCAGAACTGACTGAAGAGTTTTAGACGTGCCCCCACTGGTGTGGGCTCCTGCAAGAAAGCCCCAGTGTCATGCAGTGGATTTGGCAGAAGCAGAGGACAATCTCTGGTCCTGCGATCTTGAAGAGGCTACAGACCTCTTCCTTTTCCTTCCTCTACCTGCAAAGAATGGGGAATCTTAACTTCTTGCATATCTATTGGGCCAAAATGACTGCGGTAGATAATGATGCGTCTTCATCCGTTGAGAGGGAACATAGGGCAAGAAGGTTGACTTACCATTGAAATGAGGATGCATCTTGCTGCCTTTCCAATGAAGCAAGTTTAATTTAGTAATAGGTGAAAAACCATCCTTACAAAGGTGTTAATCAGAGACTTGGCTTTGTGGACACTTTTCAGAGAACAAATTTGTTAGCATAAAAATAAAGCCAGAAAATGAAGAGCTGTTTAATCACTCAATTGGATTTTTCTGCCAGCATATTTTTTTTCTCTGCAACCCACTGCTAAATTGTGCTTCCTAGCTGTTTTTATAAAATCACTGAATCAAATCTAACTCTGATTACATCAGAGAAGGCCAGGTACCCTACACCATAACAGGGGCTTTGAAATTTTGACTTGTCTACTTTTATATCACCAAAATCTGATCACAAGTTTAATTACGTCCCTGGGTGGGATTGAACCACCAACCTTTTGGTTAATAGCTGAGCACACTAACCAATTGCGCCACAGAGACACTTTGCAAAAAGTGCATACTGACAAAGGCTAATAGGCATACATCTAGAACGTTTCCTAGAAAAACATTAAAAAATCAATAATCTGGAGAGTTTTTGTAAGATGTTTCTTCCATCAACCAACGAAGAAACACATTGGTACTTTCCCATGATGAGTGAGTGCTTCAGGATCTCTTGCACTTACATGTGCAGCAGAGTACTGCAATGGAAGCATGCTGGACCCATAACCCAGAGGTAGGCAGATTGAAACTATCCTTTGCTATATGCATTTTTTTTGTTAATTTAAGTAATCAAAACTGGGATTGATATTTTTGCTCTTTTATTTTTACTTAAAGTACAATAACTTTTCCCATTTTAATTTGTTTTAATAGTATATTGACAGTATAGTTTTCTTTCAAAAATCCACTTAATTTTCTTTACCCTGTTATTAAAATGGTAATTGACAAAAACAAACTACATTGTCACCAGAAGAGCAATACAAAATGTACAAGTGATATATTAAAATCATCTTTCCAGCTTGAATTTCAATGATGCATTGGGGCAACAATTTTGTGAGAAACATCTTCACCCTTAAATAAAGATTTTCGTAATTCCTTACCTGTGTGCTAATTAGATATCACCTTGTTTTCACATTAAACAGACTTCCACATGAGAAAGCAGCAAGGATGCAGTGGCGTTAATGTTTCCTGGTGTCAACCTGTATTATTTCAGTAGACATTGAAATGAGGATGCATCTTGCTGCCTTTCCAATGAAGCAAGTTTAATTTAGTAATATGTGAAAAACCATCCCTACAAAGGTGTTAATCAGAGACTTGGCTTTGTGGACACTTTTCAGAGAACAAATTTGTTAGCATAAAAATAAAGCAAGAAAATTAAGAGCTGTTTAATCACGCAATTTGATTTTTTTGCCAGCATATTTCTTTTTCTCTGCAACCCACTGCTAAATTGTGCTTCCTAGATGTTTTTATAAAATCACTGAATCAAATCTAACTCTGATTACATCAGAGAAGGCCAGGTACCCTAAACCATAACAGGGGGTATGAAATTTGACTTGTCTACTTAAAGATCACCAAAATCTGATAACAAGGTCAATTACGTCCCTGGGTGGGATTGAACCACCAACCTTTTGGTTAATAGCCGTACACACTAACTGATTGCGCCACAGAGACACTTTGCAAAAGTACATACTGACAAAGGCTAATATGCATTCATCAAGAACGTTTCCTAGAAAAACTTTAAAAAGTCAATAATCTGGAGAGTTTTTGTAAGATGTTTCTTCCATCAACCAATGAAGAAACACATTGGTACTTTCCCATGATGAGTGAGTGCTTCAGGATCTCTTGCACTTACATGTGCAGCAGAGTACTGCAATGGAAGCATGCTGGGCCCATAACCCAGAGGTAGGCAGATTGAAACTATCCTCTGCTATATGCATTTTTTTGTTTGTTAATTAAAGTAATCCAAAACTGGGATTGATATTTTGGCTCTTTTATTTTTACTTAAAGTACAATAACTTTTACCATTGTAATTTGTTTTAATAGTATATTGACAGTATTGTTTTCTTTCAAAAATCCACTTAATTCTCTTTACCCTATTATTAAAATGGTAATTGACAAAAACAAACTACATTGTCACCAGAAGAGCAATACAAAATGTACAAGTGATATATTAAAATCATCTTTCCAGCTTGAATTTCAATGATGCATTGGGGCAACGATTTTGTGAGAAACATCTTCACCCTTAAATAAAGATTTTCTTAATTCCTTACCTGTGTGCTAATTAGATATCACCTTGTTTTCACATTAAACAGACTTCCACATGAGAAAGCAGCAAGGATGCAGTGGCGTTAATGTTTCCTGGTGTCAACCTGTATTATTTCAGTAGACATTGAAATGAGGATGCATCTTGCTGCCTTTCCAATGAAGCAAGTTTAATTTAGTAATAGGTGAAAAACCATCCTTACAAAGGTGTTAATCAGAGACTTGGCTTTGTGGACACTTTTCAGAGAACAAATTTGTTAGCATAAAAATAAAGCCAGAAAATAAAGAGCTGTTTAATCACTCAATTGGATTTTTCTGCCAGCATATTTGTTTTCTCTGCAACCCTCTGCTAAATTGTGCTTCCTAGCTGTTTTTATAAAATCACTGAATCAAATCTAACTCTGATTACATCAGAGAAGGCCAGGTACCCTACACCATAACAGGGGGTTTGAAATTTTGACTTGTCTACTTAAAGATCACCAAAATCTGATAACAAGGTCAATTAGGTCCCTGGGTGGGATTGAACCACCAACCTTTTGGTTAATAGCCGTACATACTAACTGATTGCGCCACAGAGACACTTTGCAAAAAGTACATACTGACAAAGGCTAATATGCATTCATCAAGAACGTTTCCTAGAAAAACTTTAAAAAGTCAATAATCTGGAGAGTTTTTGTAAGATGTTTCTTCCATCAACCAATGAAGAAACACATTGGTACTTTCCCATGATGAGTGAGTGCTTCAGGATCTCTTGCGCTTACATGTGCAGCAGAGTACTGCAATGGAAGCATGCTGGGCCCATAACCCAGAGATAGGCAGATTGAAACTATCCTTTGCTATATGCATTTTTTTTGTTAATTAAAGTAATCCAAAACTGGGATTGATATTTTTGCTCTTTTATTTTTACTTAAAGTACAATAACTTTTACCATTTTAATTTGTTTTAATAGTATATTGACAGTATTGTTTTCTTTCAAAAATCCACATAATTTTCTTTACCCTATTATTAAAATGGTAATTGACAAAAACAAACTACATTGTCACCAGAAGAGCAATACAAAATGTACAAGTGATATATTAAAATCATCTTTCCAGCTTGAATTTCAATGATGCATTGGGGCAACGATTTTGTGAGAAACATCTTCACCCTTAAATAAAGATTTTCTTAATTCCTTACCTGTGTGCTAATTAGATATCACCTTGTTTTCACATTAAACAGACTTCCACATGAGAAAGCAGCAAGGATGCAGTGGCGTTAATGTTTCCTGGTGTCAACCTGTATTATTTCAGTAGACATTGAAATGAGGATGCATCTTGCTGCCTTTCCAATGAAGCAAGTTTAATTTAGTAATAGGTGAAAAACCATCCCTACAAAGGTGTTAATCAGAGACTTGGCTTTGTGGACACTTTTCAGAGAACAAATTTGTTAGCATAAAAATAAAGCCAGAAAATGAAGAGCTGTTTAATCACTCAATTGAATTTTTTTGCCAGCATATTTCTTTTTCTCTGCAACCCACTGCTAAATTGTGCTTCCTAGCTGTTTTTATAAAATCACTGAATCAAATCTAACTCTGATTACATCAGAGAAGGCCAGGTACCCTACACCATAACAGGGGGTTTGAAATTTTGATTTGTCTACTTAAAGATCACCAAAATCTGATCACAAGGTCAATTACGTCCCTGGGTGTGATTGAACCACCAACCTTTTGGTTAGTAGCCGTACACACTAACTGATTGCGCCACAGAGACACTTTGCAGAAGTAAATACTGACAAAGGCTAATAAGCATTCATCTAAAACGTTTCCTAGAAAAACTTTAAAAAGTCAATAATCTGGAGAGTTTTTGTAAGATGTTTCTTCCATCAACCAACGAAGAAACACATTGGTACTTTCCCATGATGAGTGAGTGCTTCAGGATCTCTTGCACTTACATGTGCAGCAGAGTACAGCAATGGAAGCATGCTGGGCCCATAACGCAGAGGTAGGCAGATTGAAACTATCCTCTGCTATATGCATTTTTTTTTGTTAATTAAAGTAATCCAAAACTGGGATTGATATTTTGCCTCTTTTATTTTTACTTAAAGTACAATAACTTTTACCATTTTAATTTGTTTTAATAGTATATTGACAGTATTGTTTTCTTTCAAAAATCCACTTAATTTTCTTTACCCTATTATTAAAATGGTAATTGACAAAAACAAACTACATTGTCACCAGAAGAGCAATACAAAATGTACAAGTGATATATTAAAATCATCTTTCCAGCTTGAATTTCAATGATGCATTGGGGCAACGATTTTGTGAGAAACATCTTCACCCTTAAATAAAGATTTTCTTAATTCCTTACTTGTGTGCTAATTAGATATCACCTTGTTTTCACATTAAACAGACTTCCACATGAGAAAGCAGCAAGGATGCAGTGGCGTTAATGTTTCCTGGTGTCAACTTGTATTATTTCAGTAGACATTGAAATGAGGATGCATCTTGCTGCCTTTCCAATGAAGCAAGTTTAATTTAGTAATATGTGAAAAACCATCCCTACAAAGGTGTTAATCAGAGACTTGGCTTTGTGGACACTTTTCAGAGAACAAATTTGTTAGCATAAAAATAAAGCCAGAAATGAAGAGCTGTTTAATCACTCAATTGGATTTTTTTGCCAGCATATTTCTTTTTCTCTGCAACCCACTGCTAAATTGTGCTTCCTAGCTGTTTTTATAAAATCACTGAATCAAATCTAACTCTGATTACATCAGAGAAGGCTAGGTACCCTACACAATAAGAGGGGGTTTGAAATTTTGACTTGTCTACTTAAATATCACCAAAATCCGATCACAAGGTCAATTACATCCCTGGGTGGGATTGAACCACCAACCTTTTGGTTAATAGCCGAACACACTAACCGATTGCGCCACAGAGACACTTTGCAAAAAGTACTTACTGACAAAGGATAATAAGCATTCATCTAGAACGTTTCCTAGAAAAACTTTAAAAAGTCAATAATCTGGAGAGTTTTTGTAAGATGTTTCTTCCATCAACCAACAAAGAAACACATTGGTACTTTCCCATGATGAGTGAGTGCTTCAGGATCTCTTGCACTTACATGTGCAGCAGAGTACTGCAATGGAAGCATGCTGGGCCCATAACCCAGAGATAGGCAGATTGAAACTATCCTTTGCTATATGCATTTTTTTTGTTAATGAAAGTAATCCAAAACTGGGATTGATATTTTTGCTCTTTTATTTTTACTTAAAGTACAATAACTTTTACCATTTTAATTTGTTTTAATAGTATATTGACAGTATTGTTTTCTTTCAAAAATCCACTTAATTTTCTTTACCCTATTATTAAAATGGTAATTGACAAAAACAAACTACATTGTCACCAGAAGAGCAATACAAAATGTACAAGTGATATATTAAAATCATCTTTCCAGCTTGAATTTCAATGATGCATTGGGGCAACGATTTTGTGAGAAACATCTTCACCCTTAAATAAAGATTTTCTTAATTCCTTACCTGTGTGCTAATTAGATATCACCTTGTTTTCACATTAAACAGACTTCCACATGAGAAAGCAGCAAGGATGCAGTGGCGTTAATGTTTCCTGGTGTCAACCTGTATTATTTCAGTAGACATTGAAATGAGGATGCATCTTGCTGCCTTTCCAATGAAGCAAGTTTAATTTAGTAATAGGTGAAAAACCATCCCTACAAAGGTGTTAATCAGAGACTTGGCTTTGTGGACACTTTTCAGAGAACAAATTTGTTAGCATAAAAATAAAGCCAGAAAATGAAGAGCTGTTTAATCACTCAATTGAATTTTTTTGCCAGCATATTTCTTTTTCTCTGCAACCCACTGCTAAATTGTGCTTCCTAGCTGTTTTTATAAAATCACTGAATCAAATCTAACTCTGATTACATCAGAGAAGGCCAGGTACCCTACACCATAACAGGGGGTTTGAAGTTTTGACTTGTCTACTTAAAGATCACCAAAATCTGATCACAAGGTCAATTACGTCCCTGGGTGTGATTGAACCACCAACCTTTTGGTTAGTAGCCGTACACACTAACTGATTGCGCCACAGAGACACTTTGCAGAAGTAAATAATGACAAAGGCTAATAAGCATTCATCTAAAACGTTTCCTAGAAAAACTTTAAAAAGTCAATAATCTGGAGAGTTTTTGTAAGATGTTTCTTCCATCAACCAACGAAGAAACACATTGGTACTTTCCCATGATGAGTGAGTGCTTCAGGATCTCTTGCACTTACATGTGCAGCAGAGTACAGCAATGGAAGCATGCTGGGCCCATAACCCAGAGGTAGGCAGATTGAAACTATCCTCTGCTATATGCATTTTTTTTGTTAATTAAAGTAATCCAAAACTGGGATTGATATTTTGCCTCTTTTATTTTTACTTAAAGTACAATAACTTTTACCATTTTAATTTGTTTTAATAGTATATTGACAGTATTGTTTTCTTTCAAAAATCCACTTAATTTTCTTTACCCTATTATTAAAATGGTAATTGACAAAAACAAACTACATTGTCACCAGAAGAGCAATACAAAATGTACAAGTGATATATTAAAATCATCTTTCCAGCTTGAATTTCAATGATGCATTGGGGCAACGATTTTGTGAGAAACATCTTCACCCTTAAATAAAGATTTTCTTAATTCCTTACCTGTGTGCTAATTAGATATCACCTTGTTTTCACATTAAACAGACTTCCACATGAGAAAGCAGCAAGGATGCAGTGGCGTTAATGTTTCCTGGTGTCAACCTGTATTATTTCAGTAGACATTGAAATGAGGATGCATCTTGCTGCCTTTCCAATGAAGCAAGTTTAATTTAGTAATAGGTGAAAAACCATCCTTACAAAGGTGTTAATCAGAGACTTGGCTTTGTGGACACTTTTCAGAGAACAAATTTGTTAGCATAAAAATAAAGCCAGAAAATAAAGAGCTGTTTAATCACTCAATTGGATTTTTCTGCCAGCATATTTGTTTTCTCTGCAACCCTCTGCTAAATTGTGCTTCCTAGCTGTTTTTATAAAATCACTGAATCAAATCTAACTCTGATTACATCAGAGAAGGCCAGGTACCCTACACCATAACAGGGGGTTTGAAATTTTGACTTGTCTACTTAAAGATCACCAAAATCTGATAACAAGGTCAATTAGGTCCCTGGGTGGGATTGAACCACCAACCTTTTGGTTAATAGCCGTACATACTAACTGATTGCGCCACAGAGACACTTTGCAAAAAGTACATACTGACAAAGGCTAATATGCATTCATCAAGAACGTTTCCTAGAAAAACTTTAAAAAGTCAATAATCTGGAGAGTTTTTGTAAGATGTTTCTTCCATCAACCAATGAAGAAACACATTGGTACTTTCCCATGATGAGTGAGTGCTTCAGGATCTCTTGCGCTTACATGTGCAGCAGAGTACTGCAATGGAAGCATGCTGGGCCCATAACCCAGAGATAGGCAGATTGAAACTATCCTTTGCTATATGCATTTTTTTTGTTAATTAAAGTAATCCAAAACTGGGATTGATATTTTTGCTCTTTTATTTTTACTTAAAGTACAATAACTTTTACCATTTTAATTTGTTTTAATAGTATATTGACAGTATTGTTTTCTTTCAAAAATCCACTTAATTTTCTTTACCCTATTATTAAAATGGTAATTGACAAAAACAAACTACATTGTCACCAGAAGAGCAATACAAAATGTACAAGTGATATATTAAAATCATCTTTCCAGCTTGAATTTCAATGATGCATTGGGGCAACGATTTTGTGAGAAACATCTTCACCCTTAAATAAAGATTTTCTTAATTCCTTACCTGTGTGCTAATTAGATATCACCTTGTTTTCACATTAAACAGACTTCCACATGAGAAAGCAGCAAGGATGCAGTAGCATTAATGTTTCCTGGTGTCAACCTGTATTATTTCAGTAGACATTGAAATGAGGATGCATCTTGCTGCCTTTCCAATGAAGCAAGTTTAATTTAGTAATAGGTGAAAAACCATCAATACAAAGGTGTTAATCAGAGACTTGGCTTTGTGGACACTTTTCAGAGAACAAATTTGTTAGCATAAAAATAAAGCCAGAAAATGAAGAGCTGTTTAATCACTCAATTGAATTTTTTTGCCAGCATATTTCTTTTTCTCTGCAACCCACTGCTAAATTGTGCTTCCTAGCTGTTTTTATAAAATCACTGAATCAAATCTAACTCTGATTACATCAGAGAAGGCCAGGTACCCTACACCATAACAGGGGGTTTGAAATTTTGATTTGTCTACTTAAAGATCACCAAAATCTGATCACAAGGTCAATTACGTCCCTGGGTGTGATTGAACCACCAACCTTTTGGTTAGTAGCCGTACACACTAACTGATTGCGCCACAGAGACACTTTGCAGAAGTAAATACTGACAAAGGCTAATAAGCATTCATCTAAAACGTTTCCTAGAAAAACTTTAAAAAGTCAATAATCTGGAGAGTTTTTGTAAGATGTTTCTTCCATCAACCAACGAAGAGACACATTGGTACTTTCCCATGATGAGTGAGTGCTTCAGGATCTCTTGCACTTACATGTGCAGCAGAGTACAGCAATGGAAGCATGCTGGGCCCATAACTCAGAGGTAGGCAGATTGAAACTATCCTCTGCTATATGCATTTTTTTTTGTTAATTAAAGTAATCCAAAACTGGGATTGATATTTTGCCTCTTTTATTTTTACTTAAAGTACAATAACTTTTACCATTTTAATTTGTTTTAATAGTATATTGACAGTATTGTTTTCTTTCAAAAATCCACTTAATTTTCTTTACCCTATTATTAAAATGGTAATTGACAAAAACAAACTACATTGTCACCAGAAGAGCAATACAAAATGTACAAGTGATATATTAAAATCATCTTTCCAGCTTGAATTTCAATGATGCATTGGGGCAACGATTTTGTGAGAAACATCTTCACCCTTAAATAAAGATTTTCTTAATTCCTTACTTGTGTGCTAATTAGATATCACCTTGTTTTCACATTAAACAGACTTCCACATGAGAAAGCAGCAAGGATGCAGTGGCGTTAATGTTTCCTGGTGTCAACTTGTATTATTTCAGTAGACATTGAAATGAGGATGCATCTTGCTGCCTTTCCAATGAAGCAAGTTTAATTTAGTAATATGTGAAAAACCATCCCTACAAAGGTGTTAATCAGAGACTTGGCTTTGTGGACACTTTTCAGAGAACAAATTTGTTAGCATAAAAATAAAGCCAGAAATGAAGAGCTGTTTAATCACTCAATTGGATTTTTTTGCCAGCATATTTCTTTTTCTCTGCAACCCACTGCTAAATTGTGCTTCCTAGCTGTTTTTATAAAATCACTGAATCAAATCTAACTCTGATTACATCAGAGAAGGCTAGGTACCCTACACAATAAGAGGGGGTTTGAAATTTTGACTTGTCTACTTAAATATCACCAAAATCCGATCACAAGGTCAATTACATCCCTGGGTGGGATTGAACCACCAACCTTTTGGTTAATAGCCGAACACACTAACCGATTGCGCCACAGAGACACTTTGCAAAAAGTACATACTGACAACGGATAATAAGCATTCATCTAGAACGTTTCCTAGAAAAACTTTAAAAAGTCAATAATCTGGAGAGTTTTTGTAAGATGTTTCTTCCATCAACCAACAAAGAAACACATTGGTACTTTCCCATGATGAGTGAGTGCTTCAGGATCTCTTGCACTTACATGTGCAGCAGAGTACTGCAATGGAAGCATGCTGGGCCCATAACCCAGAGATAGGCAGATTGAAACTATCCTTTGCTATATGCATTTTTTTTGTTAATGAAAGTAATCCAAAACTGGGATTGATATTTTTGCTCTTTTATTTTTACTTAAAGTACAATAACTTTTACCATTTTAATTTGTTTTAATAGTATATTGACAGTATTGTTTTCTTTCAAAAATCCACTTAATTTTCTTTACCCTATTATTAAAATGGTAATTGACAAAAACAAACTACATTGTCACCAGAAGAGCAATACAAAATGTACAAGTGATATATTAAAATCATCTTTCCAGCTTGAATTTCAATGATGCATTGGGGCAACGATTTTGTGAGAAACATCTTCACCCTTAAATAAAGATTTTCTTAATTCCTTACCTGTGTGCTAATTAGATATCACCTTGTTTTCACATTAAACAGACTTCCACATGAGAAAGCAGCAAGGATGCAGTGGCGTTAATGTTTCCTGGTGTCAACCTGTATTATTTCAGTAGACATTGAAATGAGGATGCATCTTGCTGCCTTTCCAATGAAGCAAGTTTAATTTAGTAATAGGTGAAAAACCATCCCTACAAAGGTGTTAATCAGAGACTTGGCTTTGTGGACACTTTTCAGAGAACAAATTTGTTAGCATAAAAATAAAGCCAGAAAATGAAGAGCTGTTTAATCACTCAATTGAATTTTTTTGCCAGCATATTTCTTTTTCTCTGCAACCCACTGCTAAATTGTGCTTCCTAGCTGTTTTTATAAAATCACTGAATCAAATCTAACTCTGATTACATCAGAGAAGGCCAGGTACCCTACACCATAACAGGGGGTTTGAAGTTTTGACTTGTCTACTTAAAGATCACCAAAATCTGATCACAAGGTCAATTACGTCCCTGGGTGTGATTGAACCACCAACCTTTTGGTTAGTAGCCGTACACACTAACTGATTGCGCCACAGAGACACTTTGCAGAAGTAAATAATGACAAAGGCTAATAAGCATTCATCTAAAACGTTTCCTAGAAAAACTTTAAAAAGTCAATAATCTGGAGAGTTTTTGTAAGATGTTTCTTCCATCAACCAACGAAGAAACACATTGGTACTTTCCCATGATGAGTGAGTGCTTCAGGATCTCTTGCACTTACATGTGCAGCAGAGTACAGCAATGGAAGCATGCTGGGCCCATAACCCAGAGGTAGGCAGATTGAAACTATCCTCTGCTATATGCATTTTTTTTGTTAATTAAAGTAATCCAAAACTGGGATTGATATTTTGCCTCTTTTATTTTTACTTAAAGTACAATAACTTTTACCATTTTAATTTGTTTTAATAGTATATTGACAGTATTGTTTTCTTTCAAAAATCCACTTAATTTTCTTTACCCTATTATTAAAATGGTAATTGACAAAAACAAACTACATTGTCACCAGAAGAGCAATACAAAATGTACAAGTGATATATTAAAATCATCTTTCCAGCTTGAATTTCAATGATGCATTGGGGCAACGATTTTGTGAGAAACATCTTCACCCTTAAATAAAGATTTTCTTAATTCCTTACCTGTGTGCTAATTAGATATCACCTTGTTTTCACATTAAACAGACTTCCACATGAGAAAGCAGCAAGGATGCAGTGGCGTTAATGTTTCCTGGTGTCAACCTGTATTATTTCAGTAGACATTGAAATGAGGATGCATCTTGCTGCCTTTCCAATGAAGCAAGTTTAATTTAGTAATAGGTGAAAAACCATCCTTACAAAGGTGTTAATCAGAGACTTGGCTTTGTGGACACTTTTCAGAGAACAAATTTGTTAGCATAAAAATAAAGCCAGAAAATAAAGAGCTGTTTAATCACTCAATTGGATTTTTCTGCCAGCATATTTGTTTTCTCTGCAACCCTCTGCTAAATTGTGCTTCCTAGCTGTTTTTATAAAATCACTGAATCAAATCTAACTCTGATTACATCAGAGAAGGCCAGGTACCCTACACCATAACAGGGGGTTTGAAATTTTGACTTGTCTACTTAAAGATCACCAAAATCTGATAACAAGGTCAATTAGGTCCCTGGGTGGGATTGAACCACCAACCTTTTGGTTAATAGCCGTACATACTAACTGATTGCGCCACAGAGACACTTTGCAAAAAGTACATACTGACAAAGGCTAATATGCATTCATCAAGAACGTTTCCTAGAAAAACTTTAAAAAGTCAATAATCTGGAGAGTTTTTGTAAGATGTTTCTTCCATCAACCAATGAAGAAACACATTGGTACTTTCCCATGATGAGTGAGTGCTTCAGGATCTCTTGCGCTTACATGTGCAGCAGAGTACTGCAATGGAAGCATGCTGGGCCCATAACCCAGAGGTAGGCAGATTGAAACTATCCTCTGCTATATGCATTTTTTTTGTTAATTAAAGTAATCCAAAACTGGGATTGATATTTTTGCTCTTTTATTTTTACTTAAAGTACAATAACTTTTACCATTTTAATTTGTTTTAATAGTATATTGACAGTATTGTTTTCTTTCAAAAATCCACTTAATTTTCTTTACCCTATTATTAAAATGGTAATTGACAAAAACAAACTACATTGTCACCAGAAGAGCAATACAAAATGTACAAGTGATATATTAAAATCATCTTTCCAGCTTGAATTTCAATGATGCATTGGGGCAACGATTTTGTGAGAAACATCTTCACCCTTAAATAAAGATTTTCTTAATTCCTTACCTGTGTGCTAATTAGATATCACCTTGTTTTCACATTAAACAGACTTCCACATGAGAAAGCAGCAAGGATGCAGTGGCGTTAATGTTTCCTGGTGTCAACCTGTATTATTTCAGTAGACATTGAAATGAGGATGCATCTTGCTGCCTTTCCAATGAAGCAAGTTTAATTTAGTAATAGGTGAAAAACCATCCCTACAAAGGTGTTAATCAGAGACTTGGCTTTGTGGACACTTTTCAGAGAACAAATTTGTTAGCATAAAAATAAAGCCAGAAAATGAAAAGCTGTTTAATCACTCAATTGAATTTTTTTGCCAGCATATTTCTTTTTCTCTGCAACCCACTGCTAAATTGTGCTTCCTAGCTGTTTTTATAAAATCACTGAATCAAATCTAACTCTGATTACATCAGAGAAGGCCAGGTACCCTACACCATAACAGGGGGTTTGAAATTTTGATTTGTCTACTTAAAGATCACCAAAATCTGATCACAAGGTCAATTACGTCCCTGGGTGTGATTGAACCACCAACCTTTTGGTTAGTAGCCGTACACACTAACTGATTGCGCCACAGAGACACTTTGCAGAAATAAATAATGACAAAGGCTAATAAGCATTCATCTAAAACGTTTCCTAGAAAAACTTTAAAAAGTCAATAATCTGGAGAGTTTTTGTAAGATGTTTCTTCCATCAACCAACGAAGAAACACATTGGTACTTTCCCATGATGAGTGAGTGCTTCAGGATCTCTTGCACTTACATGTGCAGCAGAGTACAGCAATGGAAGCATGCTGGGCCCATAACTCAGAGGTAGGCAGATTGAAACTATCCTCTGCTATATGCATTTTTTTTTGTTAATTAAAGTAATCCAAAACTGGGATTGATATTTTGCCTCTTTTATTTTTACTTAAAGTACAATAACTTTTACCATTTTAATTTGTTTTAATAGTATATTGACAGTATTGTTTTCTTTCAAAAATCCACTTAATTTTCTTTACCCTATTATTAAAATGGTAATTGACAAAAACAAACTACATTGTCACCAGAAGAGCAATACAAAATGTACAAGTGATATATTAAAATCATCTTTCCAGCTTGAATTTCAATGATGCATTGGGGCAACGATTTTGTGAGAAACATCTTCACCCTTAAATAAAGATTTTCTTAATTCCTTACTTGTGTGCTAATTAGATATCACCTTGTTTTCACATTAAACAGACTTCCACATGAGAAAGCAGCAAGGATGCAGTGGCGTTAATGTTTCCTGGTGTCAACTTGTATTATTTCAGTAGACATTGAAATGAGGATGCATCTTGCTGCCTTTCCAATGAAGCAAGTTTAATTTAGTAATATGTGAAAAACCATCCCTACAAAGGTGTTAATCAGAGACTTGGCTTTGTGGACACTTTTCAGAGAACAAATTTGTTAGCATAAAAATAAAGCCAGAAATGAAGAGCTGTTTAATCACTCAATTGGATTTTTTTGCCAGCATATTTCTTTTTCTCTGCAACCCACTGCTAAATTGTGCTTCCTAGCTGTTTTTATAAAATCACTGAATCAAATCTAACTCTGATTACATCAGAGAAGGCTAGGTACCCTACACAATAAGAGGGGGTTTGAAATTTTGACTTGTCTACTTAAATATCACCAAAATCCGATCACAAGGTCAATTACATCCCTGGGTGGGATTGAACCACCAACCTTTTGGTTAATAGCCAAACACACTAACCGATTGCGCCACAGAGACACTTTGCAAAAAGTACATACTGACAAAGGATAATAAGCATTCATCTAGAACGTTTCCTAGAAAAACTTTAAAAAGTCAATAATCTGGAGAGTTTTTGTAAGATGTTTCTTCCATCAACCAACAAAGAAACACATTGGTACTTTCCCATGATGAGTGAGTGCTTCAGGATCTCTTGCACTTACATGTGCAGCAGAGTACTGCAATGGAAGCATGCTGGGCTCATAACCCAGAGATAGGCAGATTGAAACTATCCTTTGCTATATGCATTTTTTTTGTTAATGAAAGTAATCCAAAACTGGGATTGATATTTTTGCTCTTTTATTTTTACTTAAAGTACAATAACTTTTACCATTTTAATTTGTTTTAATAGTATATTGACAGTATTGTTTTCTTTCAAAAATCCACTTAATTTTCTTTACCCTATTATTAAAATGGTAATTGACAAAAACAAACTACATTGTCACCAGAAGAGCAATACAAAATGTACAAGTGATATATTAAAATCATCTTTCCAGCTTGAATTTCAATGATGCATTGGGGCAACGATTTTGTGAGAAACATCTTCACCCTTAAATAAAGATTTTCTTAATTCCTTACCTGTGTGCTAATTAGATATCACCTTGTTTTCACATTAAACAGACTTCCACATGAGAAAGCAGCAAGGATGCAGTGGCGTTAATGTTTCCTGGTGTCAACCTGTATTATTTCAGTAGACATTGAAATGAGGATGCATCTTGCTGCCTTTCCAATGAAGCAAGTTTAATTTAGTAATAGGTGAAAAACCATCCCTACAAAGGTGTTAATCAGAGACTTGGCTTTGTGGACACTTTTCAGAGAACAAATTTGTTAGCATAAAAATAAAGCCAGAAAATGAAGAGCTGTTTAATCACTCAATTGAATTTTTTTGCCAGCATATTTCTTTTTCTCTGCAACCCACTGCTAAATTGTGCTTCCTAGCTGTTTTTATAAAATCACTGAATCAAATCTAACTCTGATTACATCAGAGAAGGCCAGGTACCCTACACCATAACAGGGGGTTTGAAGTTTTGACTTGTCTACTTAAAGATCACCAAAATCTGATCACAAGGTCAATTACGTCCCTGGGTGTGATTGAACCACCAACCTTTTGGTTAGTAGCCGTACACACTAACTGATTGCGCCACAGAGACACTTTGCAGAAGTAAATAATGACAAAGGCTAATAAGCATTCATCTAAAACGTTTCCTAGAAAAACTTTAAAAAGTCAATAATCTGGAGAGTTTTTGTAAGATGTTTCTTCCATCAACCAACGAAGAAACACATTGGTACTTTCCCATGATGAGTGAGTGCTTCAGGATCTCTTGCACTTACATGTGCAGCAGAGTACAGCAATGGAAGCATGCTGGGCCCATAACCCAGAGGTAGGCAGATTGAAACTATCCTCTGCTATATGCATTTTTTTTGTTAATTAAAGTAATCCAAAACTGGGATTGATATTTTGCCTCTTTTATTTTTACTTAAAGTACAATAACTTTTACCATTTTAATTTGTTTTAATAGTATATTGACAGTATTGTTTTCTTTCAAAAATCCACTTAATTTTCTTTACCCTATTATTAAAATGGTAATTGACAAAAACAAACTACATTGTCACCAGAAGAGCAATACAAAATGTACAAGTGATATATTAAAATCATCTTTCCAGCTTGAATTTCAATGATGCATTGGGGCAACGATTTTGTGAGAAACATCTTCACCCTTAAATAAAGATTTTCTTAATTCCTTACTTGTGTGCTAATTAGATATCACCTTGTTTTCACATTAAACAGACTTCCACATAAGAAAGCAGCAAGGATGCAGTGGCGTTAATGTTTCCTGGTGTCAACTTGTATTATTTCAGTAGACATTGAAATGAGGATGCATCTTGCTGCCTTTCCAATGAAGCAAGTTTAATTTAGTAATATGTGAAAAACCATCCCTACAAAGGTGTTAATCAGAGACTTGGCTTTGTGGACACTTTTCAGAGAACAAATTTGTTAGCATAAAAATAAAGCCAGAAATGAAGAGCTGTTTAATCACTCAATTGGATTTTTTTGCCAGCATATTTCTTTTTCTCTGCAACCCACTGCTAAATTGTGCTTCCTAGCTGTTTTTATAAAATCACTGAATCAAATCTAACTCTGATTACATCAGAGAAGGCTAGGTACCCTACACAATAAGAGGGGGTTTGAAATTTTGACTTGTCTACTTAAATATCACCAAAATCCGATCACAAGGTCAATTACATCCCTGGGTGGGATTGAACCACCAACCTTTTGGTTAATAGCCGAACACACTAACCGATTGCGCCACAGAGACACTTTGCAAAAAGTACATACTGACAAAGGCTAATAAGCATTCATCTAGAACGTTTCCTAGAAAAACTTTAAAAAGTCAATAATCTGGAGAGTTTTTGTAAGATGTTTCTTCCATCAACCAACAAAGAAACACATTGGTACTTTCCCATGATGAGTGAGTGCTTCAGGATCTCTTGCACTTACATGTGCAGCAGAGTACTGCAATGGAAGCATGCTGGGCCCATAACCCAGAGGTAGGCAGATTGAAACTATCCTTTGCTATATGCATTTTTTTTGTTAATTAAAGTAATCCAAAACTGGGATGGATATTTTTGCTCTTTTATTTTTACTTAAAGTACAATAACTTTTACCATTTTAATTTGTTTTAATAGTATATTGACAGTATTGTTTTCTTTCAAAAATCCACTTAATTTTCTTTACCCTATTATTAAAATGGTAATTGACAAAAACAAACTACATTGTCACCAGAAGAGCAATACAAAATGTACAAGTGATATATTAAAATCATCTTTCCAGGTTGAATTTCAATGATGCATTGGGGCAACGATTTTGTGAGAAACATCTTTACCCTTAAATAAAGATTTTCTTAATTCCTTACCTGTGTGCTAATTAGATATCACCTTGTTTTCACATTAAACAGACTTCCACATGAGAAAGCAGCAAGGATGCAGTGGCATTAATGTTTCCTGGTGTCAACCTGTATTATTTCAGTAGACATTGAAATGAGGATGCATCTTGCTGCCTTTCCAATGAAGCAAGTTTAATTTAGTAATAGGTGAAAAACCATCCTTACAAAGGTGTTAATCAGAGACTTGGCTTTGTGGACACTTTTCAGAGAACAAATTTGTTAGCATAAAAATAAAGCCAGAAAATGAAGAGCTGTTTAATCACTCAATTGGATTTTTCTGCCAGCATATTTTTTTTTCTCTGCAACCTACTGCTAAATTGTGCTTCCTAGCTGTTTTTATAAAATCACTGAATCAAATCTAACTCTGATTACATAAGGGAAGGCCAGGTACCCACACCATAACAGGGGGTTTGAAATTTTGACTTGTCTACTTAAATATCACCAAAATCCGATCACAAGGTCAATTACATCCCTGGGTGGGATTGAACCACCAACCTTTTGGTTAATAGCCGAACACACTAACCGATTGCGCCACAGAGACACTTTGCAAAAAGTACATACTGACAAAGGCTAATAAGCATTCATCTAGAACGTTTCCTAGAAAAACTTTAAAAAGTCAATAATCTGGAGAGTTTTTGTAAGATGTTTCTTCCATCAACCAACAAAGAAACACATTGGTACTTTCCCATGATGAGTGAGTGCTTCAGAATCTCTTGCACTTACATGTGCAGCAGAGTACTGCAATGGAAGCATGCTGGGCCGATAACCCAGAGGTAGGCAGATTGAAACTATCCTCTGCTATATGCATTTTTTTTTAATTAAAGTAATCCAAAATTGGGATTGATATTTTAGCTCTTTTATTTTTACTTAAAGTACAATAACTTTTACCATTTTAATTTGTTTAATAGTATATTGACAGTATTGTTTTCTTTCAAAAATCCACTTAATTTTCTTTACCCTATTATTAAAATGGTAATTGACAAAAACAAACTACATTGTCACCAGAAGAGCAATACAAAATGTACAAGTGATATATTAAAATCATCTTTCCAGCTTGAATTTCAATGATGCATTGGGGTAACGATTTTGTGAGAAACATCTTCACCCTTAAATAAAGATTTTCTTAATTCCTTACCTGTGTGCTAATTAGATATCACCTTGTTTTCACATTAAACAGACTTCCACATGAGAAAGCAGCAAGGATGCAGTGGCGTTAATGTTTCCTGGTGTCAACCTGTATTATTTCAGTAGATATTGAAATGACGATGCATCTTGCTGCCTTTCCAATGAAGCAAGTTTAATTTAGTAATAGGTGAAAAACCATCCCTACAAAGGTGTTAATCAGATACTTGGCTTTGTGGACACTTTTCAGAGAACAAATTTGTTAGCATAAAAATAAAGCCAGAAAATGAAGAGCTGTTTAATCACTCAATTGGATTTTTTTGCCAGCATATTTTTTTTCTCTGCAACCCACTGCTATATTCACCATGCAGTATATTGTGTGAATATAGAAGTGTTGGCTGTGTTATGTATTAGAGTAATTATTGCAGCTCCCAGCTAAAATTGCAACAATGTAATTTAGTGACAAGCTGCAGAGATTAACCCTTTCTGTGGCTGCTGCACAACCTCTATTCATATCGCTGAATTCAATTAGGGAGATGTTCTCACCCCGCGAGCAAGCGCAGGTATATGCCACACTTAAATGTATGGGTATGGTCTCCATAAAATGAGCGTAGCCTTGCAGGCAAAGACTACCTTACACCCCAGTTCTTGACCCTGCACCAACAGACCTCGGCCACCACAGGGAAAAAAGTACAGTAATTTCCACCATGTTAAGCCCCACACATTAATGCCCTTTGGAACATATTATGTCACTCACCACAATATCTGTGATACACTATGCCCTACAGTAAAGCTTCTAATTACTTTTACAAAAACTGCTCAATGCCAAGAGTTTCACGTGCTGGGTGTCATGCTCATTGCCAGGGGTTTCACTCTCTGGGTGTCATGCTCATTGCCAGGGGGAACGCAGTAGGAGGTGTTTTATCGTAAGCACCACTATGGCATAGTATATAGCATTATATATATATTGTGAGCACTGGTGATGTTGAGTGCAGTAGAGCTGCTGCTGGGTAATTACAATTTACTACAACCACCAATATATTCTGCTGCACTATATATATGCAAAGCTAATTCTGCTGGGTAATTACAATTGACTACAACCACCAATATATTCTGCTGCACTATATCTATATTTGCAAAGCTAATTCTGCTGGGTAATTACAATTGACTACAACCACCAATATATTCTGCTGCACTATATCTATATATGAAAAGCTAATTCTGCTGAGTAATTACAATTGACTACAACCACCAATATATTCTGCTGCACTATATCTATATATGCAAAGCTAATTCTGCTGGGTAATGCAAATTGAAACAATATTGCATAGTATGTGATTTTAAAGTACTTTTTTAAAGTTTTGAATGATATAGACCCAGTTTAATCTTTGTGGAATGCCTGGTTGTTGTTTTTAAGGTAATTTATTGCCTGGCATTTGAGGGGTTGGGGTGTGGTTACAGATTTCAATTATTGGTTTCACTTGTAATAGTCTTCTACTTAAGTCCAATGGTGTAGGCTGTGCAAAGCCGTTTGGCTGTGCATTTATTGATCCAAGCGTGCATTTTTATCAAAGCGTGATAAAATTGACACATAACAGCAGCGTTCAATCAGCGTTAATTTATCTTCAGCTGATATCGATTGTGAATTGACGTTTCTTCTCTTCTTGTCACCTACAGGTAATTACAATTGACTACAACCACCAATATATTCTGCTGCACTATATCTATATATGCAAAGCTAATTCTGCTGGGTAATGCAAATTGAAACATTATTGCATAGTATGTGATTTTTAAGTACTTTTTTAAAGTTTTGAATGATATAGACCCAGTTTAATCTTTGTGGAATGCCTGGTTGTTGTTTTTAAGGTAATTTATTGCCTGGCATTTGAGGGGGTGGGGTGTGGTTACAGATTTCAATTATTGGTTTCACTTGTAATAGTCTTCTACTTAAGTCCAATGGTGTAGGCTGTGCAAAGCCGTTTGGCTGTGCATTTATTGATCTAAGCGTGCATTTTTATAAAAGCGTGATAAAATTGACACATAGCAGCGTTCAATCAGCGTTAATTTATCTTCAGCTGATATCGATTGTGAATTGACGTTTCTTCTCTTCTTGTCACCTACAGGTAATTACAATTGACTACAACCACCAATATATTCTGCTGCACTATATCTATATATGCAAAGCTAATTCTGCTGGGTTATGCAAATTGAAACATTATTGCATAGTATGTGATTTTGAAGTACTTTTTTAAAGTTTTGAATGATATAGACCCAGTTTAATCTTTGTGGAATGCCTGGTTGTTGTTTTTAAGGTAATTTATTGCCTGGCATTTGAGGGGGTGGGGTGTGGTTACAGATTTCAATTATTGGTTTCACTTGTAATAGTCTTCTACTTAAGTCCAATGGTGTAGGCTGTGCAAAGCCATTTGGCTGTGCATTTATTGATCTAAGCGTGCATTTTTATCAAAGCGTGATAAAATTGACACATAACAGCAGTGTTCAATCAGCGTTCAATCGAAGTGAAAAAGAAGGAAAACAGAAGCACACCAATCTAACAAAACAAAGAAAACTGAAGAACTAATAACAAATGTGAGTCACTTACTCCTCAGATCACTCACCTCCTGATTGTTGCATCTGATTACATAGCACAGAACTACCTTACTTGGACATTTCATAAACCATCCATTTCACCTACAAATGCCTGTATCTGTATTATTGTAATTTTGTTTTATAAGCACAGCTGCACCAATGCAATTTTACCTGCAAACACTTAAAACATCTAACATAATTACCATTGCTTCTTAAACCTCTCACAATCCTTTCATTTCTTACACTCCAAATACATTTCTGCACCCACTTTATCTACGCTTTTGACTCATTTCATACTAAATCTACACCCCTTGAGCCTACACTGCTTTTCTCACCTGCATTTCTGCAATTCTTCTGCTCGGATTGCCTTACAGTCTCCTCTCCTACTTCCACTACTTCAACCTATTTACCTATTTAACACTATGTCAAGGTTTTCTTATACTCCCCACATCACTCAGTGTCTACCTAATAATGTATCTTTATCCTTCCCCACTAGTCTCCTCCACCTCCTCCTCTCTCCCCTCCTCTGTCTCCCCTCCATCCCTCTGTTTCCTTCCCCCACCTTTCCTGTTACCCCACTTTCATTCACCTCTGCCCCATGGTCCTGCTACCCCACAACTCAGCCCTGCTCCCTCTCTCCCTTCCCTGTCACCTCCCCACACCCCCATCCACATCACACTGACCTCCCTCCCTGCCCACCTCCTGCAGTTTCCCCTCCTAGCTCAGGCACCCGTACCATCACTACTCTCTCATCATCCCTGCCCTCAAAGTTAATCCCACCTCATCGCTACAGCAACCCTGAAAATCTAATTCACATCTCTCCCACAAACTCATACCCCCTATCCTGTGCCCTCTGGAATGCCAGATCTGTTTGTAACAAACTGGTCCCCACTCGTGACCTTTTCATTTCCAACTCCCTACACCTACTAGCCATTACTGAAACTTGGATTATGCCCTCTGACACTACTTCTGCTGCTGCTCTCTCTGCTGGGGGCCTTACATTCACACACACACCCCGACCTGGGGGTCGCCATGGGGGTGGTGTTGGGGTCCTTTTACCTTCTAGTTACTCCTACCAACTCATACCACCAGAACCATCCCTTATATTCTCTACATTTGAGGTCCACGCCATATGCCTCTTCCAACCAGTCAATCTTAGAGTAGCTGTCATTTACCGCCCCCCTGGCACTGCTTCCAAATTCATCGACAACTTTGCTTCCTGGCTTCCTCACTTCCTCTCTTCTGACATTCCCACCATTATCCTAGGCGATTTCAACATCCCTATTGACATCCCCACACAATCCCCTGCCTCTAAACTCCTTAACCTCACCTCTTCACTTGGTCTCTCCCAGTGGACCTCCTCACCCTCCCATGTGAATGGGAGCTCACTGGATCTGGTCTTCACTCACCGCTGTGATATTTCTGATTTTTCCAACTCCCCATTTCCCCTCTCTGACCACCACCTGCTCTCCTTCAACCTATCTCTCTCGACTTCCCCATCTCTACCTCCTAAGGCTACCATCACTAAGCGTAACATTGAAGCTATTGACACCACATTCCTTTCCTCTTTGTTTGACTCACTTCTCTCTCCTATTCTCTCTCTCTCATGCCCTGAACAAGCCACTTCCACATACAATGCTTCCCTTACTTCTGCTCTTGACTCTGTTGCTCCACCAACCACTATTCACCCTTGCAAATTAACACCTCAACCCTGGCACACCAAATGCACCAGATATCTGCAAAAATGCTCATGTACTGCCGAGCGACACTGGAGGAAATCACGCTCTAAGGCAGACTTCCTCCATTTCAAACTTATGCTCTCATCCTTCAGTGCTGCCCTTTCTCTTGCTAAACAGTCATACTTCAAGAACCTCATCTCCTCCCAGTCTTCCAACCCCCGGCGCCTCTTTGCCACTCTCAACTCACTCCTCTGCCCACCTCCACCTCGTCTCCCTTCCTCACTCTCTGCTCTTGACTTTGCCACTTACTTCACATCCAAAATTGACTCCATACGTCAGGACATCACATCACACCAGACTATCAGTAACCAGCCTTCTCCCATCCCTTACCAACCCTCCCCATCCCTCGCACCAACTCTGTCATCTTTCTCCCATGCATCTGGAGAGGAAGTCATGGCCCTCATTCGTTCCTGTCCCCTCACCACCTCCCCACTTGACCCTATCCCCTCCCGCCTCCTTTGCCACCTCTCTTCTTCTGCTTGTTCCCATCTTTCCCACCTTCTCAATCTCTCCCTCTCATCAGGCACTGTCCCCTCTGCCTTCAAGCACGCTCTCATCTCTCCTATTCTTAAAAAACCTACCCTTGATCCAAACACTCTCTCCAACTACCGACCCATCTCTCTCCTCCCTTTTGCCTCCAAACTCCTTGAGCGTATTGTCTACAACCGCCTTACTTCCTTTCTTTCCTCACACTCACTGCTTGACCCATTCCAGTCTGGCTTCCGTCCTCTCCACTCCACTGAAACTGCCCTTACAAAAGTATGCAATGACCTCCATGCTGCTAAATCTAAGGGACACTACTCTCTACTTATTCTACTTGATCTCTCTGCTGCTTTTGACACTGTGGACCATCCTCTCCTACTGCAAATCCTTCACTCCATTGGTCTGCGTAACACTGCCCTCTCTTGGTTGTCGTCCTACCTTTCTGACCGTTCATTCTCTGTCTCCTCTCATGACTCCACCTCCCCCTCACTTCCACTAACTGTAGGGGTACCCCAAGGTTCTGTCCTTGGTCCTCTTCTCTTCTCTCTCTATACGTCCTCACTAGGTAAGCTCATTAGTTCTTTTGGTTTCCAATATCATCTCTATGCTGATGACACTCAAATCTATCTTTCCTCTCCAGACCTCTCCCCTACTCTCCTCACTCGTATCTCCAACTGTCTCTCTGCTATCTCTTCCTGGATGTCCGAGCGCTTTCTTAAACTTAACATGTCTAAGACCGAGCTGATCATCTTCCCTCCCTCCCGCATAATCTCACCTCCTACAATCTCATTATCTATTGATGGCACTACTATCTCCTCTACCCCCCAAGTGCGCTGTCTTGGAGTAATCCTTGACTCCTCCCTCTCCTTCAAACCACACATTCAGCACCTCTCACAAACCTGCCGTTTTCATCTAAAAAATATTTCCAGGATCAGACCCTTTCTGACCCAGGATGCTACTAAGACTCTTATCCACTCACTGGTCATCTCCAGACTGGACTGCTGTAATCTCTTCCTGACTGGCATTCCTGACAAATACCTCTCTCCACTCCAATCTATCCTCAATGCTGCTGCCCGGCTCATTTTCCTCACCAAACGCACTACGTCCACCTCTCCTCTCTTACTAGTCCTTCACTGGCTCCCCTTCCCTTTCAGAATCCATTTCAAGCTTCTCACACTTGCTTACAAAGCCCTCACCCACTCCTCTCCCATCTACATCTCTGATCTTATCTCGCTTTACACTCCCACCCGTCCTCTTCGCTCTGCTAATGCACACCGACTCTCCTGCCTACGGATTACTTCCTCCCACTCCTACCTCCAAGATTTTTCACGTGCTGCACCACTTCTCTGGAATTCCCTACCTCTCCCCCTCAGACTCTCCACCTCTCTACAAAACTTCAAACGGGCTCTCAAGACCCACTTCTTCACCAAACCCAGCCAAATCTCATCCTAAACCTCTGTTCCATGCTCTCTATGTACCCCATCTGTCTCACCCCTGTCTGTCTACCCCTCCCTTTTAGAATGTAAGCTCTCACGAGCAGGGCCCTCTTCCCTCATGTGCTTACTCTTTTCTTACTTTAATAATCTTCAGCTGCACCAAATTCAGCAGTCTTCTGCCACCTGATACTTATTCCAGTGTCATCTGCTGATGTAGCTATGTTTATTTACCCTGTACTTGTCCTATATTGTCGTCAACTGTAAGTTGCTGTTTTCCTGTTTGATTATTTGTTTATGTACTCTGTAATTGGGCACTGCGGAACCCTTGTGGCACCATATAAATAAAGGATAATAATAATAATAAATAATATAATATATAGCAGTACGGTACAGTAGGCCACTGCTCTACCTACCTCTGTGTCGTCAAGTATACTATCCATCCATACCTGTGGTGCATTTTAGAAAAAAACATGTCTCGGCAGAGCAATCTATAAATCCATCATTTTTCAGACAGCAACAGTGGGTATTGTAATAGTCACCCAATCCATCACTTTTATAGGGTTACATGCACCCACATGCTACAGCCTGTCTCAATAATTTTACTGTCACGCTGTGTGTGTTTGTGTTTTTATTTGGGTATTTTTTGTTGTTGTAGAACTACAGGTACCAGCAAGCCCGTTATTTCCCCGCCTGCTGGTACTTGAGGTTCTCCAAGTACCAGCAAGCGGGGGAGGCTTGCTGGGCCTTGTAGTTCCACAACGAAAAAACAATATTCTTTTTTTACACACATGGCTATCAGCCCGACACCCACCACCCAGGGGTGCTGGGGACAGCCTCGGGCTTCACCCCTGGCCCTTGGGTGCCTCGAGGGGAGGAACCTCTTGATTTAAGGGGTCCCCACTCCTCCAGGGAACCCCGGCCAGGGGTGACTAGTTGGAGGGGTAATGCCAGGGCCGCAGGGACCTACATAAAAGTGTCCCCCGGCTATGGCATTATCTCTCTGGCTAGTGGAGCCCGGTGCTGGTTTTAAAAATATGGGGGACCCCTACATCTATTGTCCCACGTATTTTTGGAAACTGGACCGGTCTAAGAGCCCGGTGCTGGTTGTCTAAATACGGGGAACCCCTGTCCAATTTTTCCCCCAGTATTTAAATAACCAGGACCGGCTCAAAGAGCCCGAGGCTGGTTATACTAAGGAGGGGGGACCTCACGCATTTTTTTTAACCCATTCAGACCCTTCTCCTTTAAGTTAATGGAAGCCCTGGACAACAAAATTGCATTCATGTCCTCCTCCCTCACCCTTCCCAGTCCCAAACACTCATTTTTTTTTTCTTTAAAAATTTATAATATATAACGAGAACAATGAGCAGGCAGGCAGCGGGCATTGGCGGCATCGGACTGAGATAGAAATTAGTGGTGGAGGGCTGGGTCAGTTGATTGTGGGCGAGTTTGTAAGCCATTGGCGGTGGCAGCGGGTATCGGCTCAGAGGCAGTAGCGGGCATTGGCTAAGGGTCATCGGCAGGATTCGGCGGACATTATGGCTGTAGTGCCTCACTAGCCACTGACCTCACCGCACGCCACTGTGGGACAGATGTAACATGCAGAGAGAGGTAGATTTGGGAGGGGGAATGTCCTAGCATAACTGTTAATTGCAGTGTAATACTGTAATTCAGCTGTGCAGCATTTGTGGCTAAATGTCAAAGAAGCCAGTATTTACCCTGCATGCAAAACAATAAATGTATTTGAACATACCTCCCAACTATCCCAATTTTTGCAGGACAGTCACTTTTTTGGGGAATGTCCAGCTAACCCAAACAACCCCCCCCCCCTTCCCATGGGGAAGGGGGGGGGGTGGAAGGCTCCCTGTAGCTTGTTGCTCTGCAAATATGCACATTGTGGGTAATTCAGACCTGATCGCTAGGGTGTGTTTTTTTGCATCCCTGTAATCAGGTAGTTGTCGCCTACAGCGGGAGGGAAAATTTGCTGTGCAGGTGTGTGATCACATGTGCACAAGAGCTGCACAGCTCAGCACTTACTCAGCCATTGAGGTGACGTCACAAATCCTCCCACAAAACGCCGGGTCCCTCCAGTGTTTTTCCGGACACTCCCTAGAAACATTCAGTTGCCACCCACACAAACACCCTCTTCTTGTCAATCTTCTTGTGATCTCCGGACCGTCGCACTTACGCATTGTGGCGCATACGCATGTGCAGTGCAAACCAGATTGCCCGCTGGGTGAAAATAAATTGAAGCGATCTGGTCTGAATAAGCCTCAATCTCTATTCACGGGAGACAGAGGGGCTGGGGCATGGCCAGCAGCTCACAGAGCACCTATAATGACAAAAATGGGAGACGTTTGGGAGAAAAATGCAAAGGTGCAAGACAGCTTTTCCTTGCCAATATCTCTCTTTTGCAAAGAGCTACGCATTGGAAAATTCAGGGCTATGCCGTGTAGATGAAGCACTAACAGGAGGCTTTAAAATTTTCATTCTAGTGTCCTTCGTTTGGGAGAAAAATGCAAAGGTACAAGACAGCTTTTCCTTGCCAATATCTCTCTTTTGCAAAGAGCTACGCATTGGAAAATTCAGGGCTATGTCGTGTAGATGATGGTCTAACAGGAGGCTTTAAAATTTTATTTCTAGTGTCCTTCGTTTGGGAGAAAAATGCAATTGTACAAGACAGCTTTTCCTTGCCAATATCTCTCTTTTGCAAAGAGCTACGCATTGGAAAATTCAGGGCTATGTCGTGTAGATGATGGCCTAACAGGAGGCTTTAAAATTTTCTTTCTAGTTACCTTCGTTTGGGAGAAAAATGCAAAGGTACAAGACAGCTTTTCCTTGCCAATATCTCTCTTTTGCAAAGAGCTACGCATTGGAAAATTCAGGGCTATATCGTGTAGATGATGGCCTAACAGGAGGCTTTAAAATTTTCTTTCTCGTGTCCTTCGTTTGGGAGAAAAATGCAAAGGTACAAGACAGCTTTTCCTTGCCAATATCTCTCTTTTGCAAAGAGCTACGCATTGGAAAATTCAGGGCTATGTCGTGTAGATGATGGCCTAACAGGAGGCTTTAAAATTTTCTTTCTAGTGACCTTCGTTTGGGAGAAAAATGCAAAGGTACAAGACAGCTTTTCCTTGCCAATATCTCTCTTTTGCAAAGAGCTACGCATTGGAAAATTCAGGACTATGTCGTGTAGATGATGGCCTAACAGGAGGCTTTAAAATTTTCTTTCTAGTGACCTTCGTTTGGGAGAAAAATGCAAAGTTACAAGACAGCTTGTCCTTGCCAACATCTCTCTTTTGCAAAGAGCTGCGCATTGGAAAATTCAGGGCTATGTCGTGTAGATGATGGCCTAACAGGAGGCTTTAAAATTTTAATTCTAGTGTCCTTCGTTTGGGAGAAAAATGCAAAGGTACAAGACAGCTTTTCCTTGCCAATATCTCTCTTTTGCAAAGAGCTACGCATTGGAAAATTCAGGGCTATGCCGTGTAGATGAAGCACTAACAGGAGGCTTTAAAATTTTCATTCTAGTGTCCTTCGTTTGGGAGAAAAATGCAAAGGTACAAGACAGCTTTTCCTTGCCAATATCTCTCTTTTGCAAAGAGCTGCGCATTGGAAAATTCAGGGCTATGTCGTGTAGATGATGGCCTAACAGGAGGCTTTAAAATTTTCTTTCTAGTGTCCTTCGTTTGGGAGAAAAATGCAAAGGTACAAGACAACTTTTCCTTGCCAATATCTCTCTTTTGCAAAGAGCTACGCATTGGAAAATTCAGGGCTATGTCGTGTAGATGATGGCCTAACAGGAGGCTTTAAAATTTTCTTTCTAGTGACCTTCGTTTGGGAGAAAAATGCAAAGGTACAAGACAGCTTTTCCTTGCCAATATCTCTCTTTTGCAAAGAGCTACGCATTGGAAAATTCAGGGCTATGTCGTGTAGATGATGGCCTAACAGGAGGCTTTAAAATTTTCTTTCTAGTGACCTTCGTTTGGGAGAAAAATGCAAAGGTACAAGACAGCTTTTCCTTGCCAATATCTCTCTTTTGCAAAGAGCTACGCATTGGAAAATTCAGGACTATGTCGTGTAGATGATGGCCTAACAGGAGGCTTTAAAATTTTAATTCTAGTGTCCTTCGTTTGGGAGAAAAATGAAAAAAAAAACAATACAGCTTTTCCTTGCCAATATCTCTCTTTTGCAAAGAGCTGCGCATTGGAAAATTCAGGGCTATATCGTGTAGATGATGGCCTAACAGGAGGCTTTAAAATTTTAATTCTAGTGTCCTTCGTTTGGGAGAAAAATGCAATGGTACAAGAAAGCTTTTCCTTGCCAATATCTCTCTTTTGCAAAGAGCTGCGCATTGGAAAATTCAGGGCTATGTCGTGTAGATGATGGCCTAACAGGAGGCTTTAAAATTTTCTTTCTAGTGTCCTTCGTTTGGGAGAAAAATGCAAAGGTACAAGACAGCTTTTCCTTGCCAATATCTCTCTTTTGCAAAGAGCTACGCATTGGAAAATTCAGGGCTATGTCGTGTAGATGATGGTCTAACAGGAGGCTTTAAAATTTTCTTTCTAGTGTCCTTCGTTTGGGAGAAAAATGCAATGGTACAAGACAGCTTTTCCTTGCCAATATCTCTCTTTTGCAAAGAGCTGCGCATTGGAAAATTCAGGGCTATATCGTGTAGATGATGGCCCAACAGGAGGCTTTAAAATTTTAATTCTAGTGTCCTTCGTTTGGGAGAAAAATGCAATGGTACAAGACAGCTTTTCCTTGCCAATATCTCTCTTTTGCAAAGAGCTGCGCATTGGAAAATTCAGGGCTATGTCGTGTAGATGATGGTCTAACAGGAGGCTTTAAAATTTTCTTTCTAGTGTCCTTCGTTTGGGAGAAAAATGCAATGGTACAAGACAGCTTTTCCTTGCCAATATCTCTCTTTTGCAAAGAGCTGCGCATTGGAAAATTCAGGGCTATGTCGTGTAGATGATGGCCTAACAGGAGGCTTTAAAATTTTCTTTCTAGTGTCCTTCGTTTGGGAGAAAAATGCAAAGGTACAAGACAGCTTTTCCTTGCCAATATCTCTCTTTTGCAAAGAGCTGCGCATTGGATAATTCAGGGCTATATCGTGTAGATGATGGCCTAACAGGAGGCTTTAAAATTTTAATTCTAGTGTCCTTCGTTTGGGAGAAAAATGCAAAGGTACAAGACAGCTTTTCCTTGCCAATATCTCTCTTTTGCAAAGAGCTGCGCATTGGAAAATTCATGGCTATGCCGTGTAGATGATGGTCTAACAGGAGGCTTTAAAATGTTCTTTCTAGTGTCCTTCGTTTGGGAGAAAAATGCAAAGGTACAAGACAGCTTTTCCTTGCCAATATCTCTCGTTTGCAAAGAGCTGCGCATTGGAAAATTCAGGGCTATGTCGTGTAGATGATGGTCTAACAGGAGGCTTTAAAATTTTATTTCTAGTGTCCTTCGTTTGGGAGAAAAATGCAATGGTACAAGACAGCTTTTCCTTGCCAATATCTCTCTTTTGCAAAGAGCTGCGCATTGGAAAATTCAGGGCTATGTCGTGTAGATGATGGCCTAACAGGAGGCTTTAAAATTTTCTTTCTTGTGTCCTTCGTTTGGGAGAAAAATGCAAAGGTACAAGACAGCTTTTCCTTGCCAATATCTCTCGTTTGCAAAGAGCTGCGCATTGGAAAATTCAGGGCTATATCGTGTAGATGATGGCCTAACAGGAGGCTTTAAAATTTTAATTCTAGTGTCCTTCGTTTGGGAGAAAAATGCAATGGTACAAGACAGCTTTTCCTTGCCAATATCTCTCTTTTGCAAAGAGCTGCGCATTGGAAAATTCAGGGCTATGTCGTGTAGATGATGGTCTAACAGGAGGCTTTAAAATTTTCTTTCTAGTGTCCTTCGTTTGGGAGAAAAATGCAATGGTACAAGACAGCTTTTCCTTGCCAATATCTCTCTTTTGCAAAGAGCTGCGCATTGGAAAATTCAGGGCTATATCGTGTAGATGATGGCCTAACAGGAGGCTTTAAAATTTTAATTCTAGTGTCCTTCGTTTGGGAGCAAAATGCAAAGGTACAAGACAGCTTTTCCTTGCCAATATCTCTCTTTTGCAAAGAGCTGCGCATTGGAAAATTCAGGGCTATGTCGTGTAGATGATGGCCTAACAGGAGGCTTTAAAATTTTCTTTCTAGTGTCCTTCGTTTGGGAGAAAAATGCAAAGGTACAAGACAGCTTTTCCTTGCCAATATCTCTCTTTTGCAAAGAGCTACGCATTGGAAAATTCAGGGCTATGTCATGTAGATGATGGCCTAACAGGAGGCTTTAAAATTTTCTTTCTAGTGACCTTCGTTTGGGAGAAAAATGCAAAGGTACAAGACAGCTTTTCCTTGCCAATATCTCTCTTTTGCAAAGAGCTGCGCATTGGAAAATTCAGATGATGGCCTAACAGGTAGAGATGAGCGGGTTCGGTTTCTCTGAATCCGAACCCGCCAGAACTTCATGTTTTTTTTCACGGGTCCGAGCGACTCGGATCTTCCCGCCTTGCTCGGTTAACCCGAGCGCGCCCGAACGTCATCATGACGCTGTCGGATTCTCGCGAGGCTCGGATTCTATCGCGAGACTCGGATTCTATATAAGGAGCCGCGCGTCGCCGCCATTTTCACACGAGCATTGAGATTGATAGGGAGAGGACGTGGCTGGCGTCCTCTCCATTTAGATTATAAGAGACTGAGAGAGATTTACTGGAGCTGACTAGGAGGAGTACTGTTACTGTAGAAGTGTAGAGACTGAGTGGAGAGAGTTTACTAGTGAGGACAGTGCAGTTTACTTTATAATCCGTTCTCTGCCTGAAAAAAGCGATACACAGCACACAGTGACTCAGTCACATACCATATCTGTGTGCACTGCTCAGGCTCAGGCCAGTGTGCTGCATCATCTATTATCTATATATAATATTATATATATCTGTCTGACTGCTCAGCTCACACAGCTTATAATTGTGGGGGAGACTGGGGAGCACTACTGCAGTGCCAGTTATAGGTTATAGCAGGAGCCAGGAGTACATAATATATTATATAGTGAGTGACCACCAGACACACAGTGCAGTTTATTTAATATATCCGTTCTCTGCCTGAAAAAAGCGATACACACAGTGACTCAGTCAGTCACATACCATATCTGTGTGCACTGCTCAGGCTCAGGCCAGTGTGCTGCATCATCTATTATCTATATATAATATTATATATATCTGTCTGACTGCTCAGCTCACACAGCTTATAATTGTGGGGGAGACTGGGGAGCACTACTGCAGTGCCAGTTATAGGTTATAGCAGGAGCCAGGAGTACATAATATATTATATAGTGAGTGACCACCAGACACACAGTGCAGTTTATTTAATATATCCGTTCTCTGCCTGAAAAAAGCGATACACACAGTGACTCAGTCAGTCACATACCATATCTGTGTGCACTGCTCAGGCTCAGGCCAGTGTGCTGCATCATCTATTATCTATATATAATATTATATATATCTGTCTGACTGCTCAGCTCACACAGCTTATAATTGTGGGGGAGACTGGGGAGCACTACTGCAGTGCCAGTTATAGGTTATAGCAGGAGCCAGGAGTACATAATATATTATATAGTGAGTGACCACCAGACACACAGTGCAGTTTATTTAATATATCCGTTCTCTGCCTGAAAAAAGCGATACACACAGTGACTCAGTCAGTCACATACCATATCTGTGTGCACTGCTCAGGCTCAGGCCAGTGTGCTGCATCATCTATTATCTATATATAATATTATATATATCTGTCTGACTGCTCAGCTCACACAGCTTATAATTGTGGGGGAGACTGGGGAGCACTACTGCAGTGCCAGTTATAGGTTATAGCAGGAGCCAGGAGTACATAATATATTATATAGTGAGTGACCACCAGACACACAGTGCAGTTTATTTAATATATCCGTTCTCTGCCTGAAAAAAGCGATACACACAGTGACTCAGTCAGTCACATACCATATCTGTGTGCACTGCTCAGGCTCAGGCCAGTGTGCTGCATCATCTATAAATATTATATATCTGTCTGACTGCTCAGCTCACACAGCTTATAATTGTGGGGGAGACTGGGGAGCACTACTGCAGTGCCAGTTATAGGTTATAGCAGGAGCCAGGAGTACATATTATATTAAAATTAAACAGTGCACACTTTTGCTGCAGGAGTGCCACTGCCAGTGTGACTGACCAGTGACCTGACCACACTGACCACCAGTATAGTTAGTAGTATACTTATATTGTGATTGCCTGAAAAAGTTAAACACTCGTCGTGTGACTTCACTTGTGTGTTTTTTTTTTTTTTATTCTATAAAAATAAAACTCATTCTGCTGACAGACAGTGTCCAGCAGGTCCGTCATTATATAATATATAATATATACCTGTCCGGCTGCAGTAGTGATATATATATATTTTTTATATCATTTATCATCCAGTCGCAGCAGACACAGTACGGTAGTTCACGGCTGTGGCTACCTCTGTGTCTCTGCACTCGGCAGGCAGTCCGTCCATAATTGTAATACCACCTAACCGTGGATTTTTTTCATTCTTCTTTATACATACATAGTTACATAGACATCTCTTTATCAACCAGTCTATATTAGCTGCAGACACAGTACAGTACGGTAGTTCACGGCTGTGGCTACCTCTGTGTCTGCACTCGGCAGGCAGTCCGTCCATAATTGTATACCACCTAACCGTGGATTTTTTTCAGTCTTCTTTATACATACATAGTTACATAGACATCTTCTCTTTATCAACCAGTCTATATTAGCTGCAGACACAGTACAGTACGGTAGTTCACGGCTGTGGCTACCTCTGTGTCTGCAGTCGGCAGGCAGTCCATAATTGTATACTAGTATCCATCTCCATTGTTTACCTGAGGTGCCTTTTAGTTGTGCCTATTAAAATATGGAGAACAAAAATGTTGAGGTTCCAAAATTAGGGAAAGATCAAGATCCACTTCCACCTCGTGCTGAAGCTGCTGCCACTAGTCATGGCCGAGACGATGAAATGCCAGCAACGTCGTCTGCCAAGGCCGATGCCCAATGTCATAGTACAGAGCATGTCAAATCCAAAACACCAAATATCAGAAAAAAAAAGGACTCCAAAACCTAAAATAAAATTGTCGGAGGAGAAGCGTAAACTTGCCAATATGCCATTTACCACACGGAGTGGCAAGGAACGGCTGAGGTCCTGGCCTATGTTCATGGCTAGTGGTTCAGCTTCACATGAGGATGGAAGCACTCAGCCTCTCGCTAGAAAAATGAAAAGACTCAAGCTGGCAAAAGCAGCACAGCAAAGAACTGTGCATTCTTCGAAATCCCAAATCCACAAGGAGAGTCCAATTGTGTCGGTTGCGATGCCTGACCTTCCCAACACTGGACGTGAAGAGCATGCGCCTTCCACCATTTGCACGCCCCCTGCAAGTGCTGGAAGGAGCACCCGCAGTCCAGTTCCTGATAGTCAGATTGAAGATGTCAGTGTTGAAGTACACCAAGATGAGGAGGATATGGGTGTTGCTGGCGCTGGGGAGGAAATTGACCAGGAGGATTCTGATGGTGAGGTGGTTTGTTTAAGTCAGGCACCCGGGGAGACACCTGTTGTCCGTGGGAGGAATATGGCCGTTGACATGCCAGGTGAAAATACCCAAAAAATCAGCTCTTCGGTGTGGAGGTATTTCACCAGAAATGCGGACAACAGGTGTCAAGCCGTGTGTTCCCTTTGTCAAGCTGTAATAAGTAGGGGTAAGGACGTTAACCACCTCGGAACATCCTCCCTTATACGTCACCTGCAGCGCATTCATAATAAGTCAGTGACAAGTTCAAAAACTTTGGGTGACAGCGGAAGCAGTCCACTGACCAGTAAATCCCTTCCTCTTGTAACCAAGCTCACGCAAACCACCCCACCAACTCCCTCAGTGTCAATTTCCTCCTTCCCCAGGAATGCCAATAGTCCTGCAGGCCATGTCACTGGCAATTCTGACGAGTCCTCTCCTGCCTGGGATTCCTCCGATGCATCCTTGCGTGTAACGCCTACTGCTGCTGGCGCTGCTGTTGTTGCCGCTGGGAGTCGATGGTCATCCCAGAGGGGAAGTCGTAAGCCCACTTGTACTACTTCCAGTAAGCAATTGACTGTTCAACAGTCCTTTGCGAGGAAGATGAAATATCACAGCAGTCATCCTACTGCAAAGCGGATAACTGAGGCCTTGACAACTATGTTGGTGTTAGACGTGCGTCCGGTATCCGCCGTTAGTTCACAGGGAACTAGACAATTTATTGAGGCAGTGTGCCCCCGTTACCAAATACCATCTAGGTTCCACTTCTCTAGGCAGGCGATACCGAGAATGTACACGGACGTCAGAAAAAGACTCACCAGTGTCCTAAAAAATGCAGTTGTACCCAATGTCCACTTAACCACGGACATGTGGACAAGTGGAGCAGGGCAGGGTCAGGACTATATGACTGTGACAGCCCACTGGGTAGATGTATGGACTCCCGCCGCAAGAACAGCAGCGGCGGCACCAGTAGCAGCATCTCGCAAACGCCAACTCTTTCCTAGGCAGGCTACGCTTTGTATCACCGCTTTCCAGAATACGCACACAGCTGAAAACCTCTTACGGCAACTGAGGAAGATCATCGCGGAATGGCTTACCCCAATTGGACTCTCCTGTGGATTTGTGGCATCGGACAACGCCAGCAATATTGTGTGTGCATTAAATATGGGCAAATTCCAGCACGTCCCATGTTTTGCACATACCTTGAATTTGGTGGTGCAGAATTTTTTTAAAAATGACAGGGGCGTGCAAGAGATGCTGTCGGTGGCCAGAAAAATTGCGGGACACTTTCGGCGTACAGGCACCACGTACAGAAGACTGGAGCACCACCAAAAACTACTGAACCTGCCCTGCCATCATCTGAAGCAAGAAGTGGTAACGAGGTGGAATTCAACCCTCTATATGCTTCAGAGGTTGGAGGAGCAGCAAAAGGCCATTCAAGCCTATACAATTGAGCACGATATAGGAGGTGGAATGCACCTGTCTCAAGTGCAGTGGAGAATGATTTCAACGTTGTGCAAGGTTCTGATGCCCTTTGAACTTGCCACACGTGAAGTCAGTTCAGACACTGCCAGCCTGAGTCAGGTCATTCCCCTCATCAGGCTTTTGCAGAAGAAGCTGGAGGCATTGAAGAAGGAGCTAAAAGGGAGCGATTCCGCTAGGCATGTGGGACTTGTGGATGCAGCCCTTAATTCGCTTAACAAGGATTCACGGGTGGTCAATCTGTTGAAATCAGAGCACTACATTTTGGCCACCGTGCTCGATCCTAGATTTAAAGCCTACCTTGGATCTCTCTTTCCGGCAGACACAGGTCTGCTGGGGTTGAAAGACCTGCTGGTGACAAAATTGTCAAGTCAAGCGGAACGCGACCTGTCAACATCTCCTCCTTCACATTCTCCCGCAACTGGGGGTGCGAGGAAAAGGCTCAGAATTCCGAGCCCACCCGCTGGCGGTGATGCAGGGCAGTCTGGAGCGACTGCTGATGCTGACATCTGGTCCGGACTGAAGGACCTGACAACGATTACGGACATGTTGTCTACTGTCACTGCATATGATTCTCTCAACATTGATAGAATGGTGGAGGATTATATGAGTGACCGCATCCAAGTAGGCACGTCACACAGTCCGTACTTATACTGGCAGGAAAAAGAGGCAATTTGGAGGCCCTTGCACAAACTGGCTTTATTCTACCTAAGTTGCCCTCCCACAAGTGTGTACTCCGAAAGAGTGTTTAGTGCCGCCGCTCACCTTGTCAGCAATCGGCGTACGAGGTTACATCCAGAAAATGTGGAGAAGATGATGTTCATTAAAATGAATTATAATCAATTCCTCCGCGGAGACATTGACCAGCAGCAATTGCCTCCACAAAGTACACAGGGAGCTGAGATGGTGGATTCCAGTGGGGACGAATTGATAATCTGTGAGGAGGGGGATGTACACGGTGATATATCGGAGGGTGAAGATGAGGTGGACATCTTGCCTCTGTAGAGCCAGTTTGTGCAAGGAGAGATTAATTGCTTCTTTTTTGGGGGGGGTCCAAACCAACCCGTCATATCAGTCACAGTCGTGTGGCAGACCCTGTCACTGAAATGATGGGTTGGTTAAAGTGTGCATGTCCTGTTTTGTTTATACAACATAAGGGTGGGTGGGAGGGCCCAAGGACAATTCCATCTTGCACCTCTTTTTTCTTTTCTTTTTCTTTGCATCATGTGCTGATTGGGGAGGGTTTTTTGGAAGGGACATCCTGCGTGACACTGCAGTGCCACTCCTAGATGGGCCCGGTGTTTGTGTCGGCCACTAGGGTCGCTAATCTTACTCACACAGTCAGCTACCTCATTGCGCCTCTTTTTTTCTTTGCGTCATGTGCTGTTTGGGGAGGGTTTTTTGGAAGGGACATCCTG
This sequence comes from Pseudophryne corroboree, assembly GCF_028390025.1. Taxonomy (NCBI): domain Eukaryota; kingdom Metazoa; phylum Chordata; class Amphibia; order Anura; family Myobatrachidae; genus Pseudophryne; species Pseudophryne corroboree. The sequence continues at coordinate 347,129 of NW_026970190.1, read as the reverse complement.
CGTGACACTGCAGTGCCACTCCTAGATGGGCCCGGTGTTTGTGTCGGCCACTAGGGTCGCTAATCTTACTCACACAGCTACCTCATTGCACCTCTTTTTTTCTTTGCGTCATGTGCTGTTTGGGGAGGGTTTTTTGGAAGGGACATCCTGCGTGACACTGCAGTGCCACTCCTAGATGGGCCCGGTGTTTGTGTCGGCCACTAGGGTCGCTAATCTTACTCACACAGCTACCTCATTGCGCCTCTTTTTTTCTTTGCGTCATGTGCTGTTTGGGGAGGGTTTTTTGGAAGGGACATCCTGCGTGACACTGCAGTGCCACTCCTAGATGGGCCCGGTGTTTGTGTCGGCCACTAGGGTCGCTAATCTTACTCACACAGCTACCTCATTGCGCCTCTTTTTTTCTTTGCGTCATGTGCTGTTTGGGGAGGGTTTTTTGGAAGGGCCATCCTGCGTGACACTGCAGTGCCACTCCTAGATGGGCCCGGTGTTTGTGTCGGCCACTAGGGTCGCTAATCTTACTCACACAGCTACCTCATTGCGCCTCTTTTTTTCTTTGCGTCATGTGCTGTTTGGGGAGGGTTTTTTGGAAGGGCCATCCTGCGTGACACTGCAGTGCCACTCCTAGATGGGCCCGGTGTTTGTGTCGGCCACTAGGGTCGCTAATCTTACTCACACAGCTACCTCATTGCGCCTCTTTTTTTCTTTGCGTCATGTGCTGTTTGGGGAGGGTTTTTTGGAAGGGACATCCTGCGTGACACTGCAGTGCCACTCCTAGATGGGCCCGGTGTTTGTGTCGGCCACTAGGGTCGCTTATCTTACTCACACAGCGACCTCGGTGCAAATTTTAGGACTAAAAATAATATTGTGAGGTGTGAGGTATTCAGAATAGGCTGAAAATGAGTGTAAATTATGGTTTTTGAGGTTAATAATACTTTGGGATCAAAATGACCCCCAAATTCTATGATTTAAGCTGTTTTTTAGTGTTTTTTGAAAAAAACACCCGAATCCAAAACACACCCGAATCCGACAAAAAAAATTCGGTGAGGTTTTGCCAAAACGCGTTCGAACCCAAAACACGGCCGCGGAACCGAACCCAAAACCAAAACACAAAACCCGAAAAATTTCAGGCGCTCATCTCTACTAACAGGAGGCTTTAACATTTTCTTTCTAGTGTCCTTCGTTTGGGAGAAAAATGCAATGGTACAAGACAGCTTTTCCTTGCCAATATCTCTCTTTTGCAAAGAGCTGCGCATTGGAAAATTCAGGGCTATGTCGTGTAGATGATGGTCTAACAGGAGGCTTTAAAATTTTCTTTCTAGTGTCCTTCGTTTGGGAGAAAAATGCAAAGGTACAAGACAGCTTTTCCTTGCCAATATCTCTCTTTTGCAAAGAGCTGCGCATTGGAAAATTCATGGCTATGCCGTGTAGATGATGGTCTAACAGGAGGCTTTAAAATGTTCTTTCTAGTGTCCTTCGTTTGGGAGAAAAATGCAAAGGTACAAGACAGCTTTTCCTTGCCAATATCTCTCGTTTGCAAAGAGCTGCGCATTGGAAAATTCAGGGCTATGTCGTGTAGATGATGGCCTAACAGGAGGCTTTAAACTTTTAATTCTAGTGTCCTTCGTTTGGGAGAAAAATGCAATGGTACAAGACAGCTTTTCCTTGCCAATATCTCTCTTTTGCAAAGAGCTGCGCATTGGAAAATTCAGGGCTATGTCGTGTAGATGATGGTCTAACAGGAGGCTTTAAAATTTTATTTCTAGTGTCCTTCGTTTGGGAGAAAAATGCAATGGTACAAGACAGCTTTTCCTTGCCAATATCTCTCTTTTGCAAAGAGCTGCGCATTGGAAAATTCAGGGCTATGTCGTGTAGATGATGGCCTAACAGGAGGCTTTAAAATTTTCTTTCTTGTGTCCTTCGTTTGGGAGAAAAATGCAAAGGTACAAGACAGCTTTTCCTTGCCAATATCTCTCGTTTGCAAAGAGCTGCGCATTGGAAAATTCAGGGCTATATCGTGTAGATGATGGCCTAACAGGAGGCTTTAAAATTTTAATTCTAGTGTCCTTCGTTTGGGAGAAAAATGCAATGGTACAAGACAGCTTTTCCTTGCCAATATCTCTCTTTTGCAAAGAGCTGCGCATTGGAAAATTCAGGGCTATATCGTGTAGATGATGGCCTAACAGGAGGCTTTAAAATTTTAATTCTAGTGTCCTTCGTTTGGGAGCAAAATGCAAAGGTACAAGACAGCTTTTCCTTGCCAATATCTCTCTTTTGCAAAGAGCTGCGCATTGGAAAATTCAGGGCTATGTCGTGTAGATGATGGCTTAACAGGAGGCTTTAAAATTTTCTTTCTAGTGTCCTTCGTTTGGGAGAAAAATGCAAAGGTACAAGACAGCTTTTCCTTGCCAATATCTCTCTTTTGCAAAGAGCTACGCATTGGAAAATTCAGGGCTATGTCATGTAGATGATGGCCTAACAGGAGGCTTTAAAATTTTCTTTCTAGTGACCTTCGTTTGGGAGAAAAATGCAAAGGTACAAGACAGCTTTTCCTTGCCAATATCTCTCTTTTGCAAAGAGCTGCGCATTGGAAAACTCAGGGCTATGTCGTGTAGATGATGGCCTAACAGGAGGCTTTAAAATTTTAATTCTAGTGTCCTTCGTTTGGGAGAAAAATGCAAAGGTACAAGACAGCTTTTCCTTGCCAATATCTCTCTTTTGCAAAGAGCTGCGCATTGGAAAATGCAGGGCTATGTCGTGTAGATGATGGCCTAACAGGAGGCTTTAACATTTTCTTTCTAGTGTCCTTCGTTTGGGAGAAAAATGCAATGGTACAAGACAGCTTTTCCTTGCCAATATCTCTCTTTTGCAAAGAGCTGCGCATTGGAAAATTCAGGGCTATGTCGTGTAGATGATGGTCTAACAGGAGGCTTTAAAATTTTCTTTCTAGTGTCCTTCGTTTGGGAGAAAAATGCAAAGGTACAAGACAGCTTTTCCTTGCCAATATCTCTCTTTTGCAAAGAGCTGCGCATTGGAAAATTCAGGGCTATATCGTGTAGATGATGGCCTAACAGGAGGCTTTAAAATATTAATTCTAGTGTCCTTCGTTTGGGAGAAAAATGCAAAGGTACAAGACAGCTTTTCCTTGCCAATATCTCTCTTTTGCAAAGAGCTGCGCATTGGAAAATTCATGGCTATGCCGTGTAGATGATGGTCTAACAGGAGGCTTTAAAATGTTCTTTCTAGTGTCCTTCGTTTGGGAGAAAAATGCAAAGGTACAAGACAGCTTTTCCTTGCCAATATCTCTCGTTTGCAAAGAGCTGCGCATTGGAAAATTCAGGGCTATATCGTGTAGATGATGGCCTAACAGGAGGCTTTAAAATTTTAATTCTAGTGTCCTTCGTTTGGGAGAAAAATGCAATGGTACAAGACAGCTTTTCCTTGCCAATATCTCTCTTTTGCAAAGAGCTGCGCATTGGAAAATTCAGGGCTATGTCGTGTAGATGATGGTCTAACAGGAGGCTTTAAAATTTTATTTCTAGTGTCCTTCGTTTGGGAGAAAAATGCAATGGTACAAGACAGCTTTTCCTTGCCAATATCTCTCTTTTGCAAAGAGCTGCGCATTGGAAAATTCAGGGCTATGTCGTGTAGATGATGGCCTAACAGGAGGCTTTAAAATTTTCTTTCTTGTGTCCTTCGTTTGGGAGAAAAATGCAAAGGTACAAGACAGCTCTACACGATATAGCCCTGAATTTTCCAATGCGCAGCTCTTTGCAAAAGAGAGATATTGGCAAGGAAAAGCTGTCTTGTACCTTTGCATTTTTCTCCCAAACGAAGGACACTAGAAAGAAAATTTTAAAGCCTCCTGTTAGGCCATCATCTACACGACATAGCCCTGAATTTTCCAATGCGCAGCTCTTTGCAAAAGAGAGATATTGGCAAGGAAAAGCTGTCTTGTACCATTGCATTTTTCTCCCAAACGAAGGACACTAGAAAGAAAATTTTAAAGCCTCCTGTTAGACCATCATCTACACGACATAGCCCTGAATTTTCCAATGCGCAGCTCTTTGCAAAAGAGAGATATTGGCAAGGAAAAGCTGTCTTGTACCATTGCATTTTTCTCCCAAACGAAGGACACTAGAATTAAAATTTTAAAGCCTCCTGTTAGGCCATCATCTACACGATATAGCCCTGAATTTTCCAATGCGCAGCTCTTTGCAAACGAGAGATATTGGCAAGGAAAAGCTGTCTTGTACCTTTGCATTTTTCTCCCAAACGAAGGACACTAGAAAGAAAATTTTAAAGCCTCCTTTTAGGCCATCATCTACACGACATAGCCCTGAATTTTCCAAAGCGCAGCTCTTTGCAAAAGAGAGATATTGGCAAGGAAAAGCTGTCTTGTACCATTGCATTTTTCTCCCAAACGAAGGACACTAGAAAGAAAATTTTAAAGCCTCCTGTTAGACCATCATCTACACGACATAGTCCTGAATTTTCCAATGCGTAGCTCTTTGCAAAAGAGAGATATTGGCAAGGAAAAGCTGTCTTGTACCTTTGCATTTTTCTCCCAAACGAAGGACACTAGAAAGAAAATGTTAAAGCCTACTGTTAGGCCATCATCTACACGACATAGCCCTGAATTTTCCAATGCGCAGCTCTTTGCAAAAGAGAGATATTAGCAAGGAAAAGCTGTCTTGTACCATTGCATTTTTCTCCCAAACGAAGGACACTAGAATTAAAATTTTAAAGCCTCCTGTTAGGCCATCATCTACACGATATAGCCCTGAATTTTCCAATGCGCAGCTCTTTGCAAACGAGAGATATTGGCAAGGAAAAGCTGTCTTGTACCTTTGCATTTTTCTCCCAAACGAAGGACACTAGAAAGAACATTTTAAAGCCTCCTGTTAGACCATCATCTACACGGCATAGCCATGAATTTTCCAATGCGCAGCTCTTTGCAAAAGAGAGATATTGGCAAGGAAAAGCTGTCTTGTACCATTGCATTTTTCTCCCAAACGAAGGACACTAGAAAGAACATTTTAAAGCCTCCTGTTAGACCATCATCTACACGACATAGCCCTGAATTTTCCAATGCGTAGCTCTTTGCAATAGAGAGATATTGGCAAGGAAAAGCTGTCTTGTACCTTTGCATTTTTCTCCCAAACGAAGGACACTAGAAAGAAAATTTTACAGCCTCCTGTTAGGCCATCATCTACACGACATAGCCCTGAATTTTCCAATGCGCAGCTCTTTGCAAAAGAGAGATATTGGCAAGGAAAAGCTTTCTTGTACCATTGCATTTTTCTCCCAAACGAAGGACACTAGAATTAAAATTTTAAAGCCTCCTGTTAGACCATCATCTACACGACATAGCCCTGAATTTTCCAATGCGCAGCTCTTTGCAAAAGAGAGATATTATCAAGGAAAAGCTGTCTTGTACCATTGCATTTTTCTCCCAAACGAAGGACACTAGAATTAAAATTTTAAAGCCTCCTGTTAGGCCATCATCTACACGATATAGCCCTGAATTTTCCAATGCGCAGCTCTTTGCAAACGAGAGATATTGGCAAGGAAAAGCTGTCTTGTACCTTTGCATTTTTCTCCCAAACGAAGGACACTAGAAAGAACATTTTAAAGCCTCCTGTTAGACCATCATCTACACGGCATAGCCATGAATTTTCCAATGCGCAGCTCTTTGCAAAAGAGAGATATTGGCAAGGAAAAGCTGTCTTGTACCTTTGCATTTTTCTCCCAAACGAAGGACACTAGAATTAAAATTTTAAAGCCTCCTGTTAGGCCATCATCTACACGATATAGCCCTGAATTTTCCAATGCGCAGCTCTTTGCAAAAGAGAGATATTGGCAAGGAAAAGCTGTCTTGTACCTTTGCGTTTTTCTCCCAAACGAAGGACACTAGAAAGAAAATTTTAAAGCCTCCTGTTAGGCCATCATCTACACGACATAGCCCTGAATTTTCCAATGCGCAGCTCTTTGCAAAAGAGAGATATTGGCAAGGAAAAGCTGTCTTGTACCATTGCATTTTTCTCCCAAACGAAGGACACTAGAAAGAAAATTTTAAAGCCTCCTGTTAGACCATCATCTACACGACATAGCCCTGAATTTTCCAATGCGCAGCTCTTTGCAAAAGAGAGATATTGGCAAGGAAAAGCTGTCTTGTACCATTGCATTTTTCTCCCAAACGAAGGACACTAGAATTAAAATTTTAAAGCCTCCTGTTAGGCCATCATCTACACGATATAGCCCTGAATTTTCCAATGCGCAGCTCTTTGCAAAAGAGAGATATTGGCAAGGAAAAGCTGTCTTGTACCTTTGCATTTTTCTCCCAAACGAAGGACACTAGAAAGAAAATTTTAAAGCCTCCTGTTAGGCCATCATCTACACGACATAGCCCTGAATTTTCCAATGCGCAGCTCTTTGCAAAAGAGAGATATTGGCAAGGAAAAGCTGTCTTGTACCATTGCATTTTTCTCCCAAACGAAGGACACTAGAAAGAAAATTTTAAAGCCTCCTGTTAGACCATCATCTACACGACATAGCCCTGAATTTTCCAATGCGCAGCTCTTTGCAAAAGAGAGATATTGGCAAGGAAAAGCTGTCTTGTACCATTGCATTTTTCTCCCAAACGAAGGACACTAGAATTAAAATTTTAAAGCCTCCTGTTAGGCCATCATCTACACGATATAGCCCTGAATTTTCCAATGCGCAGCTCTTTGCAAACGAGAGATATTGGCAAGGAAAAGCTGTCTTGTACCTTTGCATTTTTCTCCCAAACGAAGGACACTAGAAAGAAAATTTTAAAGCCTCCTGTTAGGCCATCATCTACACGACATAGCCCTGAATTTTCCAATGCGCAGCTCTTTGCAAAAGAGAGATATTGGCAAGGAAAAGCTGTCTTGTACCATTGCATTTTTCTCCCAAACGAAGGACACTAGAAAGAAAATTTTAAAGCCTCCTGTTAGACCATCATCTACACGACATAGTCCTGAATTTTCCAATGCGTAGCTCTTTGCAAAAGAGAGATATTGGCAAGGAAAAGCTGTCTTGTACCTTTGCATTTTTCTCCCAAACGAAGGACACTAGAAAGAAAATTTTAAAGCCTCCTGTTAGGCCATCATCTACACGACATAGCCCTGAATTTTCCAATGCGCAGCTCTTTGCAAAAGAGAGATATTGGCAAGGAAAAGCTTTCTTGTACCATTGCATTTTTCTCCCAAACGAAGGACACTAGAATTAAAATTTTAAAGCCTCCTGTTAGACCATCATCTACACGACATAGCCCTGAATTTTCCAATGCGCAGCTCTTTGCAAAAGAGAGATATTATCAAGGAAAAGCTGTCTTGTACCATTGCATTTTTCTCCCAAACGAAGGACACTAGAATTAAAATTTTAAAGCCTCCTGTTAGGCCATCATCTACACGATATAGCCCTGAATTTTCCAATGCGCAGCTCTTTGCAAACGAGAGATATTGGCAAGGAAAAGCTGTCTTGTACCTTTGCATTTTTCTCCCAAACGAAGGACACTAGAAAGAACATTTTAAAGCCTCCTGTTAGACCATCATCTACACGGCATAGCCATGAATTTTCCAATGCGCAGCTCTTTGCAAAAGAGAGATATTGGCAAGGAAAAGCTGTCTTGTACCTTTGCATTTTTCTCCCAAACGAAGGACACTAGAATTAAAATTTTAAAGCCTCCTGTTAGGCCATCATCTACACGATATAGCCCTGAATTTTCCAATGCGCAGCTCTTTGCAAAAGAGAGATATTGGCAAGGAAAAGCTGTCTTGTACCTTTGCATTTTTCTCCCAAACGAAGGACACTAGAAAGAAAATTTTAAAGCCTCCTGTTAGGCCATCATCTACACGACATAGCCCTGAATTTTCCAATGCGCAGCTCTTTGCAAAAGAGAGATATTGGCAAGGAAAAGCTGTCTTGTACCATTGCATTTTTCTCCCAAACGAAGGACACTAGAAAGAAAATTTTAAAGCCTCCTGTTAGACCATCATCTACACGACATAGCCCTGAATTTTCCAATGCGCAGCTCTTTGCAAAAGAGAGATATTGGCAAGGAAAAGCTGTCTTGTACCATTGCATTTTTCTCCCAAACGAAGGACACTAGAATTAAAATTTTAAAGCCTCCTGTTAGGCCATCATCTACACGATATAGCCCTGAATTTTCCAATGCGCAGCTCTTTGCAAAAGAGAGATATTGGCAAGGAAAAGCTGTCTTGTACCATTGCATTTTTCTCCCAAACGAAGGACACTAGAAAGAAAATTTTAAAGCCTCCTGTTAGACCATCATCTACACGACATAGCCCTGAATTTTCCAATGCGCAGCTCTTTGCAAAAGAGAGATATTGGCAAGGAAAAGCTGTCTTGTACCATTGCATTTTTCTCCCAAACGAAGGACACTAGAATTAAAATTTTAAAGCCTCCTGTTAGGCCATCATCTACACGATATAGCCCTGAATTTTCCATTGCGCAGCTCTTTGCAAAAGAGAGATATTGGCAAGGAAAAGCTGTCTTGTACCTTTGCATTTTTCTCCCAAACGAAGGACACTAGAAAGAAAATTTTAAAGCCTCCTGTTAGGCCATCATCTACACGACATAGCCCTGAATTTTCCAATGCGCAGCTCTTTGCAAAAGAGAGATATTGGCAAGGAAAAGCTGTCTTGTACCATTGCATTTTTCTCCCAAACGAAGGACACTAGAAAGAAAATTTTAAAGCCTCCTGTTAGACCATCATCTACACGACATAGCCCTGAATTTTCCAATGCGCAGCTCTTTGCAAAAGAGAGATATTGGCAAGGAAAAGCTGTCTTGTACCATTGCATTTTTCTCCCAAACGAAGGACACTAGAATTAAAATTTTAAAGCCTCCTGTTAGGCCATCATCTACACGATATAGCCCTGAATTTTCCAATGCGCAGCTCTTTGCAAACGAGAGATATTGGCAAGGAAAAGCTGTCTTGTACCTTTGCATTTTTCTCCCAAACGAAGGACACTAGAAAGAAAATTTTAAAGCCTCCTGTTAGGCCATCATCTACACGACATAGCCCTGAATTTTCCAATGCGCAGCTCTTTGCAAAAGAGAGATATTGGCAAGGAAAAGCTGTCTTGTACCTTTGCATTTTTCTCCCAAACGAAGGACACTAGAATTAAAATTTTAAAGCCTCCTGTTAGGCCATCATCTACACGATATAGCCCTGAATTTTCCAATGCGCAGCTCTTTGCAAAAGAGAGATATTGGCAAGGAAAAGCTGTCTTGTACCTTTGCATTTTTCTCCCAAACGAAGGACACTAGAAAGAAAATTTTAAAGCCTCCTGTTAGGCCATCATCTACACGACATAGCCCTGAATTTTCCAATGCGCAGCTCTTTGCAAAAGAGAGATATTGGCAAGGAAAAGCTGTCTTGTACCATTGCATTTTTCTCCCAAACGAAGGACACTAGAAAGAAAATTTTAAAGCCTCCTGTTAGACCATCATCTACACGACATAGCCCTGAATTTTCCAATGCGCAGCTCTTTGCAAAAGAGAGATATTGGCAAGGAAAAGCTGTCTTGTACCATTGCATTTTTCTCCCAAACGAAGGACACTAGAATTAAAATTTTAAAGCCTCCTGTTAGGCCATCATCTACACGATATAGCCCTGAATTTTCCAATGCGCAGCTCTTTGCAAAAGAGAGATATTGGCAAGGAAAAGCTGTCTTGTACCATTGCATTTTTCTCCCAAACGAAGGACACTAGAAAGAAAATTTTAAAGCCTCCTGTTAGACCATCATCTACACGACATAGCCCTGAATTTTCCAATGCGCAGCTCTTTGCAAAAGAGAGATATTGGCAAGGAAAAGCTGTCTTGTACCATTGCATTTTTCTCCCAAACGAAGGACACTAGAATTAAAATTTTAAAGCCTCCTGTTAGGCCATCATCTACACGATATAGCCCTGAATTTTCCATTGCGCAGCTCTTTGCAAAAGAGAGATATTGGCAAGGAAAAGCTGTCTTGTACCTTTGCATTTTTCTCCCAAACGAAGGACACTAGAAAGAAAATTTTAAAGCCTCCTGTTAGGCCATCATCTACACGACATAGCCCTGAATTTTCCAATGCGCAGCTCTTTGCAAAAGAGAGATATTGGCAAGGAAAAGCTGTCTTGTACCATTGCATTTTTCTCCCAAACGAAGGACACTAGAAAGAAAATTTTAAAGCCTCCTGTTAGACCATCATCTACACGACATAGCCCTGAATTTTCCAATGCGCAGCTCTTTGCAAAAGAGAGATATTGGCAAGGAAAAGCTGTCTTGTACCATTGCATTTTTCTCCCAAACGAAGGACACTAGAATTAAAATTTTAAAGCCTCCTGTTAGGCCATCATCTACACGATATAGCCCTGAATTTTCCAATGCGCAGCTCTTTGCAAACGAGAGATATTGGCAAGGAAAAGCTGTCTTGTACCTTTGCATTTTTCTCCCAAACGAAGGACACTAGAAAGAAAATTTTAAAGCCTCCTGTTAGGCCATCATCTACACGACATAGCCCTGAATTTTCCAATGCGCAGCTCTTTGCAAAAGAGAGATATTGGCAAGGAAAAGCTGTCTTGTACCATTGCATTTTTCTCCCAAACGAAGGACACTAGAAAGAAAATTTTAAAGCCTCCTGTTAGACCATCATCTACACGACATAGTCCTGAATTTTCCAATGCGTAGCTCTTTGCAAAAGAGAGATATTGGCAAGGAAAAGCTGTCTTGTACCTTTGCATTTTTCTCCCAAACGAAGGACACTAGAAAGAAAATTTTAAAGCCTCCTGTTAGGCCATCATCTACACGACATAGCCCTGAATTTTCCAATGCGCAGCTCTTTGCAAAAGAGAGATATTGGCAAGGAAAAGCTTTCTTGTACCATTGCATTTTTCTCCCAAACGAAGGACACTAGAATTAAAATTTTAAAGCCTCCTGTTAGACCATCATCTACACGACATAGCCCTGAATTTTCCAATGCGCAGCTCTTTGCAAAAGAGAGATATTATCAAGGAAAAGCTGTCTTGTACCATTGCATTTTTCTCCCAAACGAAGGACACTAGAATTAAAATTTTAAAGCCTCCTGTTAGGCCATCATCTACACGATATAGCCCTGAATTTTCCAATGCGCAGCTCTTTGCAAACGAGAGATATTGGCAAGGAAAAGCTGTCTTGTACCTTTGCATTTTTCTCCCAAACGAAGGACACTAGAAAGAACATTTTAAAGCCTCCTGTTAGACCATCATCTACACGGCATAGCCATGAATTTTCCAATGCGCAGCTCTTTGCAAAAGAGAGATATTGGCAAGGAAAAGCTGTCTTGTACCTTTGCATTTTTCTCCCAAACGAAGGACACTAGAATTAAAATTTTAAAGCCTCCTGTTAGGCCATCATCTACACGATATAGCCCTGAATTTTCCAATGCGCAGCTCTTTGCAAAAGAGAGATATTGGCAAGGAAAAGCTGTCTTGTACCTTTGCATTTTTCTCCCAAACGAAGGACACTAGAAAGAAAATTTTAAAGCCTCCTGTTAGGCCATCATCTACACGACATAGCCCTGAATTTTCCAATGCGCAGCTCTTTGCAAAAGAGAGATATTGGCAAGGAAAAGCTGTCTTGTACCATTGCATTTTTCTCCCAAACGAAGGACACTAGAAAGAAAATTTTAAAGCCTCCTGTTAGACCATCATCTACACGACATAGCCCTGAATTTTCCAATGCGCAGCTCTTTGCAAAAGAGAGATATTGGCAAGGAAAAGCTGTCTTGTACCATTGCATTTTTCTCCCAAACGAAGGACACTAGAATTAAAATTTTAAAGCCTCCTGTTAGGCCATCATCTACACGATATAGCCCTGAATTTTCCAATGCGCAGCTCTTTGCAAAAGAGAGATATTGGCAAGGAAAAGCTGTCTTGTACCTTTGCATTTTTCTCCCAAACGAAGGACACTAGAAAGAAAAATTTAAAGCCTCCTGTTAGGCCATCATCTACACGACATAGCCCTGAATTTTCCAATGCGCAGCTCTTTGCAAAAGAGAGATATTGGCAAGGAAAAGCTGTCTTGTACCATTGCATTTTTCTCCCAAACGAAGGACACTAGAAAGAAAATTTTAAAGCCTCCTGTTAGACCATCATCTACACGACATAGCCCTGAATTTTCCAATGCGCAGCTCTTTGCAAAAGAGAGATATTGGCAAGGAAAAGCTGTCTTGTACCATTGCATTTTTCTGACAAACGAAGGACACTAGAATTAAAATTTTAAAGCCTCCTGTTAGGCCATCATCTACACGATATAGCCCTGAATTTTCCAATGCGCAGCTCTTTGCAAACGAGAGATATTGGCAAGGAAAAGCTGTCTTGTACCTTTGCATTTTTCTCCTAAACGAAGGACACTAGAAAGAAAATTTTAAAGCCTCCTGTTAGGCCATCATCTACACGACATGGCCCTGAATTTTCCAATGCGCAGCTCTTTGCAAAAGAGAGATATTAGCAAGGAAAAGCTGTCTTGTACCATTGCATTTTTCTCCCAAACGAAGGACACTAGAATTAAAATTTTAAAGCCTCCTGTTAGGCCATCATCTACACGATATAGCCCTGAATTTTCCAATGCGCAGCTCTTTGCAAACGAGAGATATTGGCAAGGAAAAGCTGTCTTGTACCTTTGCATTTTTCTCCCAAACGAAGGACACTAGAAAGAAAATTTTAAAGCCTCCTGTTAGACCATCATCTACACGACATAGCCCTGAATTTTCCAATGCGTAGCTCTTTGCAAAAGAGAGATATTGGCAAGGAAAAGCTGTCTTGTACCTTTGCATTTTTCTCCCAAACGAAGGACACTAGAAAGAAAATTTTAAAGCCTCCTGTTAGGCCATCATCTACACGACATAGCCCTGAATTTTCCAATGCGCAGCTCTTTGCAAAAGAGAGATATTGGCAAGGAAAAGCTTTCTTGTACCATTGCATTTTTCTCCCAAACGAAGGACACTAGAATTAAAATTTTAAAGCCTCCTGTTAGACCATCATCTACACGACATAGCCCTGAATTTTCCAATGCGCAGCTCTTTGCAAAAGAGAGATATTATCAAGGAAAAGCTGTCTTGTACCATTGCATTTTTCTCCCAAACGAAGGACACTAGAATTAAAATTTTAAAGCCTCCTGTTAGGCCATCATCTACACGATATAGCCCTGAATTTTCCAATGCGCAGCTCTTTGCAAACGAGAGATATTGGCAAGGAAAAGCTGTCTTGTACCTTTGCATTTTTCTCCCAAACGAAGGACACTAGAATTAAAATTTTAAAGCCTCCTGTTAGGCCATCATCTACACGATATAGCCCTGAATTTTCCAATGCGCAGCTCTTTGCAAAAGAGAGATATTGGCAAGGAAAAGCTGTCTTGTACCTTTGCATTTTTCTCCCAAACGAAGGACACTAGAAAGAAAATTTTAAAGCCTCCTGTTAGGCCATCATCTACACGACATAGCCCTGAATTTTCCAATGCGCAGCTCTTTGCAAAAGAGAGATATTGGCAAGGAAAAGCTGTCTTGTACCATTGCATTTTTCTCCCAAACGAAGGACACTAGAAAGAAAATTTTAAAGCCTCCTGTTAGACCATCATCTACACGACATAGCCCTGAATTTTCCAATGCGCAGCTCTTTGCAAAAGAGAGATATTGGCAAGGAAAAGCTGTCTTGTACCCTTGCATTTTTCTCCCAAACGAAGGACACTAGAATTAAAATTTTAAAGCCTCCTGTTAGGCCATCATCTACACGATATAGCCCTGAATTTTCCAATGCGCAGCTCTTTGCAAACGAGAGATATTGGCAAGGAAAAGCTGTCTTGTACCTTTGCATTTTTCTCCCAAACGAAGGACACTAGAAAGAAAATTTTAAAGCCTCCTGTTAGGCCATCATCTACACGACATAGCCCTGAATTTTCCAATGCGCAGCTCTTTGCAAAAGAGAGATATTGGCAAGGAAAAGCTGTCTTGTACCATTGCATTTTTCTCCCAAACGAAGGACACTAGAAAGAAAATTTTAAAGCCTCCTGTTAGACCATCATCTACACGACATAGTCCTGAATTTTCCAATGCGTAGCTCTTTGCAAAAGAGAGATATTGGCAAGGAAAAGCTGTCTTGTACCTTTGCATTTTTCTCCCAAACGAAGGACACTAGAAAGAAAATTTTAAAGCCTCCTGTTAGGCCATCATCTACACGACATAGCCCTGAATTTTCCAATGCGCAGCTCTTTGCAAAAGAGAGATATTAGCAAGGAAAAGCTGTCTTGTACCATTGCATTTTTCTCCCAAACGAAGGACACTAGAATTAAAATTTTAAAGCCTCCTGTTAGGCCATCATCTACACGATATAGCCCTGAATTTTCCAATGCGCAGCTCTTTGCAAACGAGAGATATTGGCAAGGAAAAGCTGTCTTGTACCTTTGCATTTTTCTCCCAAACGAAGGACACTAGAAAGAAAATTTTAAAGCCTCCTGTTAGACCATCATCTACACGACATAGCCCTGAATTTTCCAATGCGTAGCTCTTTGCAAAAGAGAGATATTGGCAAGGAAAAGCTGTCTTGTACCTTTGCATTTTTCTCCCAAACGAAGGACACTAGAAAGAAAATTTTAAAGCCTCCTGTTAGGCCATCATCTACACGACATAGCCCTGAATTTTCCAATGCGCAGCTCTTTGCAAAAGAGAGATATTGGCAAGGAAAAGCTTTCTTGTACCATTGCATTTTTCTCCCAAACGAAGGACACTAGAATTAAAATTTTAAAGCCTCCTGTTAGACCATCATCTACACGACATAGCCCTGAATTTTCCAATGCGCAGCTCTTTGCAAAAGAGAGATATTATCAAGGAAAAGCTGTCTTGTACCATTGCATTTTTCTCCCAAACGAAGGACACTAGAATTAAAATTTTAAAGCCTCCTGTTAGGCCATCATCTACACGATATAGCCCTGAATTTTCCAATGCGCAGCTCTTTGCAAACGAGAGATATTGGCAAGGAAAAGCTGTCTTGTACCTTTGCATTTTTCTCCCAAACGAAGGACACTAGAAAGAACATTTTAAAGCCTCCTGTTAGACCATCATCTACACGGCATAGCCATGAATTTTCCAATGCGCAGCTCTTTGCAAAAGAGAGATATTGGCAAGGAAAAGCTGTCTTGTACCTTTGCATTTTTCTCCCAAACGAAGGACACTAGAATTAAAATTTTAAAGCCTCCTGTTAGGCCATCATCTACACGATATAGCCCTGAATTTTCCAATGCGCAGCTCTTTGCAAAAGAGAGATATTGGCAAGGAAAAGCTGTCTTGTACCTTTGCATTTTTCTCCCAAACGAAGGACACTAGAAAGAAAATTTTAAAGCCTCCTGTTAGGCCATCATCTACACGACATAGCCCTGAATTTTCCAATGCGCAGCTCTTTGCAAAAGAGAGATATTGGCAAGGAAAAGCTGTCTTGTACCATTGCATTTTTCTCCCAAACGAAGGACACTAGAAAGAAAATTTTAAAGCCTCCTGTTAGACCATCATCTACACGACATAGCCCTGAATTTTCCAATGCGCAGTTTTTTGCAAAAGAGAGATATTCGCAAGGAAAAGCTGTCTTGTACCATTGCATTTTTCTCCCAAACGAAGGACACTAGAATTAAAATTTTAAAGCCTCCTGTTAGGCCATCATCTACACGATATAGCCCTGAATTTTCCAATGCGCAGCTCTTTGCAAACGAGAGATATTGGCAAGGAAAAGCTGTCTTGTACCTTTGCATTTTTCTCCCAAACGAAGGACACTAGAAAGAAAATTTTAAAGCCTCCTGTTAGGCCATCATCTACACGACATAGCCCTGAATTTTCCAATGCGCAGCTCTTTGCAAAAGAGAGATATTGGCAAGGAAAAGCTGTCTTGTACCATTGCATTTTTCTCCCAAACGAAGGACACTAGAAAGAAAATTTTAAAGCCTCCTGTTAGACCATCATCTACACGACATAGCCCTGAATTTTCCAATGCGTAGCTCTTTGCAAAAGAGAGATATTGGCAAGGAAAAGCTGTCTTGTACCTTTGCATTTTTCTCCCAAACGAAGGACACTAGAAAGAAAATTTTAAAGCCTCCTGTTAGGCCATCATCTACACGACATAGCCCTGAATTTTCCAATGCGCAGCTCTTTGCAAAAGAGAGATATTGGCAAGGAAAAGCTTTCTTGTACCATTGCATTTTTCTCCCAAACGAAGGACACTAGAATTAAAATTTTAAAGCCTCCTGTTAGGCCATCATCTACACGACATAGCCCTGAATTTTCCAATGCGCAGCTCTTTG
Source organism: Pseudophryne corroboree (assembly GCF_028390025.1). Lineage (NCBI taxonomy): Eukaryota > Metazoa > Chordata > Amphibia > Anura > Myobatrachidae > Pseudophryne > Pseudophryne corroboree. The sequence goes on along the minus strand of NW_026970190.1, from coordinate 330,778 downwards.
CAAAAGAGAGATATTGGCAAGGAAAAGCTTTCTTGTACCATTGCATTTTTCTCCCAAACGAAGGACACTAGAATTAAAATTTTAAAGCCTCCTGTTAGACCATCATCTACACGACATAGCCCTGAATTTTCCAATGCGCAGCTCTTTGCAAAAGAGAGATATTATCAAGGAAAAGCTGTCTTGTACCATTGCATTTTTCTCCCAAACGAAGGACACTAGAATTAAAATTTTAAAGCCTCCTGTTAGGCCATCATCTACACGATATAGCCCTGAATTTTCCAATGCGCAGCTCTTTGCAAACGAGAGATATTGGCAAGGAAAAGCTGTCTTGTACCTTTGCATTTTTCTCCCAAACGAAGGACACTAGAAAGAACATTTTAAAGCCTCCTGTTAGACCATCATCTACACGGCATAGCCATGAATTTTCCAATGCGCAGCTCTTTGCAAAAGAGAGATATTGGCAAGGAAAAGCTGTCTTGTACCTTTGCATTTTTCTCCCAAACGAAGGACACTAGAATTAAAATTTTAAAGCCTCCTGTTAGGCCATCATCTACACGATATAGCCCTGAATTTTCCAATGCGCAGCTCTTTGCAAAAGAGAGATATTGGCAAGGAAAAGCTGTCTTGTACCTTTGCATTTTTCTCCCAAACGAAGGACACTAGAAAGAAAATTTTAAAGCCTCCTGTTAGGCCATCATCTACACGACATAGCCCTGAATTTTCCAATGCGCAGCTCTTTGCAAAAGAGAGATATTGGCAAGGAAAAGCTGTCTTGTACCATTGCATTTTTCTCCCAAACGAAGGACACTAGAAAGAAAATTTTAAAGCCTCCTGTTAGACCATCATCTACACGACATAGCCCTGAATTTTCCAATGCGCAGCTCTTTGCAAAAGAGAGATATTGGCAAGGAAAAGCTGTCTTGTACCATTGCATTTTTCTCCCAAACGAAGGACACTAGAATTAAAATTTTAAAGCCTCCTGTTAGGCCATCATCTACACGATATAGCCCTGAATTTTCCAATGCGCAGCTCTTTGCAAACGAGAGATATTGGCAAGGAAAAGCTGTCTTGTACCTTTGCATTTTTCTCCCAAACGAAGGACACTAGAAAGAAAATTTTAAAGCCTCCTGTTAGGCCATCATCTACACGACATAGCTCTGAATTTTCCAATGCGCAGCTCTTTGCAAAAGAGAGATATTGGCAAGGAAAAGCTGTCTTGTACCATTGCATTTTTCTCCCAAACGAAGCACACTAGAAAGAAAATTTTAAAGCCTCCTGTTAGACCATCATCTACACGACATAGTCCTGAATTTTCCAATGCGTAGCTCTTTGCAAAAGAGAGATATTGGCAAGGAAAAGCTGTCTTGTACCTTTGCATTTTTCTCCCAAACGAAGGACACTAGAAAGAAAATTTTAAAGCCTACTGTTAGGCCATCATCTACACGACATAGCCCTGAATTTTCCAATGCGCAGCTCTTTGCAAAAGAGAGATATTAGCAAGGAAAAGCTGTCTTGTACCATTGCATTTTTCTCCCAAACGAAGGACACTAGAATTAAAATTTTAAAGCCTCCTGTTAGGCCATCATCTACACGATATAGCCCTGAATTTTCCAATGCGCAGCTCTTTGCAAACGAGAGATATTGGCAAGGAAAAGCTGTCTTGTACCTTTGCATTTTTCTCCCAAACGAAGGACACTAGAAAGAACATTTTAAAGCCTCCTGTTAGACCATCATCTACACGACATAGCCCTGAATTTTCCAATGCGCAGCTCTTTGCAAAAGAGAGATATTGGCAAGGAAAAGCTGTCTTGTACCATTGCATTTTTCTCCCAAACGAAGGACACTAGAAAGAAAATGTTAAAGCCTCCTGTTAGGCCATCATCTACACGACATAGCCCTGAATTTTCCAATGCGCAGCTCTTTGCAAAAGAGAGATATTGGCAAGGAAAAGCTTTCTTGTACCATTGCATTTTTCTCCCAAACGAAGGACACTAGAATTAAAATTTTAAAGCCTCCTGTTAGACCATCATCTACACGACATAGCCCTGAATTTTCCAATGCGCAGCTCTTTGCAAAAGAGAGATATTATCAAGGAAAAGCTGTCTTGTACCATTGCATTTTTCTCCCAAACGAAGGACACTAGAATTAAAATTTTAAAGCCTCCTGTTAGGCCATCATCTACACGATATAGCCCTGAATTTTCCAATGCGCAGCTCTTTGCAAACGAGAGATATTGGCAAGGAAAAGCTGTCTTGTACCTTTGCATTTTTCTCCCAAACGAAGGACACTAGAAAGAACATTTTAAAGCCTCCTGTTAGACCATCGTCTACACGGCATAGCCATGGATTTTCCAATGCGCAGCTCTTTGCAAAAGAGAGATATTGGCAAGGAAAAGCTGTCTTGTACCTTTGCATTTTTCTCCCAAACGAAGGACACTAGAATTAAAATTTTAAAGCCTCCTGTTAGGCCATCATCTACACGATATAGCCCTGAATTTTCCAATGCGCAGCTCTTTGCAAAAGAGAGATATTGGCAAGGAAAAGCTGTCTTGTACCTTTGCATTTTTCTCCCAAACGAAGGACACTAGAAAGAAAATTTTAAAGCCTCCTGTTAGGCCATCATCTACACGACATAGCCCTGAATTTTCCAATGCGCAGCTCTTTGCAAAAGAGAGATATTGGCAAGGAAAAGCTGTCTTGTACCATTGCATTTTTCTCCCAAACGAAGGACACTAGAAAGAAAATTTTAAAGCCTCCTGTTAGACCATCATCTACACGACATAGCCCTGAATTTTCCAATGCGCAGCTCTTTGCAAAAGAGAGATATTGGCAAGGAAAAGCTGTCTTGTACCATTGCATTTTTCTCCCAAACGAAGGACACTAGAATTAAAATTTTAAAGCCTCCTGTTAGGCCATCATCTACACGATATAGCCCTGAATTTTCCAATGCGCAGCTCTTTGCAAACGAGAGATATTGGCAAGGAAAAGCTGTCTTGTACCTTTGCATTTTTCTCCCAAACGAAGGACACTAGAAAGAAAATTTTAAAGCCTCCTGTTAGGCCATCATCTACACGACATAGCTCTGAATTTTCCAATGCGCAGCTCTTTGCAAAAGAGAGATACTGGCAAGGAAAAGCTGTCTTGTACCATTGCATTTTTCTCCCAAACGAAGGACACTAGAAAGAAAATTTTAAAGCCTCCTGTTAGACCATCATCTACACGACATAGTCCTGAATTTTCCAATGCGTAGCTCTTTGCAAAAGAGAGATATTGGCAAGAAAAAGCTGTCTTGTACCTTTGCATGTACCATTGCATTTTTCTCCCAAACGAAGGACACTAGAATTAAAATTTTAAAGCCTCCTGTTAGACCATCATCTACACGATATAGCCCTGAATTTTCCAATGCGCAGCTCTTTGCAAACGAGAGATATTGGCAAGGAAAAGCTGTCTTGTACCTTTGCATTTTTCTCCCAAACGAAGGACACTAGAAAGAAAATTTTAAAGCCTCCTGTTAGGCCATCATCTACACGACATAGCCCTGAATTTTCCAATGCGCAGCTCTTTGCAAAAGAGAGATATTGGCAAGGAAAAGCTGTCTTGTACCATTGCATTTTTCTCCCAAACGAAGGACACTAGAAAGAAAATTTTAAAGCCTCCTGTTAGACCATCATCTACACGACATAGCCCTGAATTTTCCAATGCGCAGCTCTTTGCAAAAGAGAGATATTGGCAAGGAAAAGCTGTCTTGTACCATTGCATTTTTCTCCCAAACGAAGGACACTAGAAAGAAAATGTTAAAGCCTCCTGTTAGGCCATCATCTACACGACATAGCCCTGAATTTTCCAATGCGCAGCTCTTTGCAAAAGAGAGATATTGGCAAGGAAAAGCTGTCTTGTACCATTGCATTTTTCTCCCAAACGAAGGACACTAGAAAGAAAATTTTAAAGCCTCCTGTTAGACCATCATCTACACGACATAGCCCTGAATTTTCCAATGCGCAGCTCTTTGCAAAAGAGAGATATTGGCAAGGAAAAGCTGTCTTGTACCATTGCATTTTTCTCCCAAACGAAGGACACTAGAATTAAAATTTTAAAGCCTCCTGTTAGGCCATCATCTACACGACATAGCCCTGAATTTTCCAATGCGCAGCTCTTTGCAAAAGAGAGATATTGGCAAGGAAAAGCTGTCTTGTACCATTGCATTTTTCTCCCAAACGAAGGACACTAGAATTAAAATTTTAAAGCCTCCTGTTAGGCCATCATCTACACGATATAGCCCTGAATTTTCCAATGCGCAGCTCTTTGCAAACGAGAGATATTGGCAAGGAAAAGCTGTCTTGTACCTTTGCATTTTTCTCCCAAACGAAGGACACTAGAAAGAAAATTTTAAAGCCTCCTGTTAGGCCATCATCTACACGACATAGCCCTGAATTTTCCAATGCGCAGCTCTTTGCAAAAGAGAGATATTGGCAAGGAAAAGCTGTCTTGTACCATTGCATTTTTCTCCCAAACGAAGGACACTAGAATTAAAATTTTAAAGCCTCCTGTTAGGCCATCATCTACACGATATAGCCCTGAATTTTCCAATGCGCAGCTCTTTGCAAACGAGAGATATTGGCAAGGAAAAGCTGTCTTGTACCTTTGCATTTTTCTCCCAAACGAAGGACACTAGAAAGAAAATTTTAAAGCCTCCTGTTAGGCCATCATCTACACGACATAGCCCTGAATTTTCCAATGCGCAGCTCTTTGCAAAAGAGAGATATTGGCAAGGAAAAGCTGTCTTGTACCATTGCATTTTTCTCCCAAACGAAGGACACTAGAATTAAAATTTTAAAGCCTCCTGTTAGGCCATCATCTACACGATATAGCCCTGAATTTTCCAATGCGCAGCTCTTTGCAAACGAGAGATATTGGCAAGGAAAAGCTGTCTTGTACCTTTGCATTTTTCTCCCAAACGAAGGACACTAGAAAGAAAATTTTAAAGCCTCCTGTTAGGCCATCATCTACACGACATAGCCCTGAATTTTCCAATGCGCAGCTCTTTGCAAAAGAGAGATATTGGCAAGGAAAAGCTGTCTTGTACCATTGCATTTTTCTCCCAAACGAAGGACACTAGAAAGAAAATGTTAAAGCCTCCTGTTAGGCCATCATCTACACGACATAGCCCTGAATTTTCCAATGCGCAGCTCTTTGCAAAAGAGAGATATTGGCAAGGAAAAGCTGTCTTGTACCATTGCATTTTTCTCCCAAACGAAGGACACTAGAAAGAAAATTTTAAAGCCTCCTGTTAGACCATCATCTACACGACATAGCCCTGAATTTTCCAATGCGCAGCTCTTTGCAAAAGAGAGATATTGGCAAGGAAAAGCTGTCTTGTACCATTGCATTTTTCTCCCAAACGAAGGACACTAGAATTAAAATTTTAAAGCCTCCTGTTAGGCCATCATCTACACGACATAGCCCTGAATTTTCCAATGCGCAGCTCTTTGCAAAAGAGAGATATTGGCAAGGAAAAGCTGTCTTGTACCATTGCATTTTTCTCCCAAACGAAGGACACTAGAATTAAAATTTTAAAGCCTCCTGTTAGGCCATCATCTACACGATATAGCCCTGAATTTTCCAATGCGCAGCTCTTTGCAAACGAGAGATATTGGCAAGGAAAAGCTGTCTTGTACCTTTGCATTTTTCTCCCAAACGAAGGACACTAGAAAGAAAATTTTAAAGCCTCCTGTTAGGCCATCATCTACACGACATAGCCCTGAATTTTCCAATGCGCAGCTCTTTGCAAAAGAGAGATATTGGCAAGGAAAAGCTGTCTTGTACCATTCCATTTTTCTCCCAAACGAAGGACACTAGAAAGAAAATTTTAAAGCCTCCTGTTAGACCATCATCTACACGACATAGCCCTGAATTTTCCAATGCGTAGCTCTTTGCAAAAGAGAGATATTGGCAAGGAAAAGCTGTCTTGTACCTTTGCATTTTTCTCCCAAACGAAGGACACTAGAAAGAAAATTTTAAAGCCTCCTGTTAGGCCATCATCTACACGACATAGCCCTGAATTTTCCAATGCGCAGCTCTTTGCAAAAGAGATATATTGGCAAGGAAAAGCTTTCTTGTACCATTGCATTTTTCTCCCAAACGAAGGAAACTAGAATTAAAATTTTAAAGCCTCCTGTTAGGCCATCATCTACACGATATAGCCCTGAATTTTCCAATGCGCAGCTCTTTGCAAAAGAGAGATATTGGCAAGGAAAAGCTGTCTTGTACCTTTGCATTTTTCTCCCAAACGAAGGACACTAGAAAGAAAATTTTAAAGCCTCCTGTTAGGCCATCATCTACACGACATAGCCCTGAATTTTCCAATGCGCAGCTCTTTGCAAAAGAGAGATATTGGCAAGGAAAAGCTTTCTTGTACCATTGCATTTTTCTCCCAAACGAAGGACACTAGAATTAAAATTTTAAAGCCTCCTGTTAGACCATCATCTACACGATATAGCCCTGAATTTTCCAATGCGCAGCTCTTTGCAAACGAGAGATATTGGCAAGGAAAAGCTGTCTTGTACCTTTGCATTTTTCTCCCAAACGAAGGACACTAGAAAGAAAATTTTAAAGCCTCCTGTTAGGCCATCATCTACACGACATAGCCCTGAATTTTCCAATGCGCAGCTCTTTGCAAAAGAGAGATATTGGCAAGGAAAAGCTGTCTTGTACCATTGCATTTTTCTCCCAAACGAAGGACACTAGAAAGAAAATTTTAAAGCCTCCTGTTAGACCATCATCTACACGACATAGCCCTGAATTTTCCAATGCGCAGCTCTTTGCAAAAGAGAGATATTGGCAAGGAAAAGCTGTCTTGTACCATTGCATTTTTCTCCCAAACGAAGGACACTAGAAAGAAAATGTTAAAGCCTCCTGTTAGGCCATCATCTACACGACATAGCCCTGAATTTTCCAATGCGCAGCTCTTTGCAAAAGAGAGATATTGGCAAGGAAAAGCTGTCTTGTACCATTGCATTTTTCTCCCAAACGAAGGACACTAGAAAGAAAATTTTAAAGCCTCCTGTTAGACCATCATCTACACGACATAGCCCTGAATTTTCCAATGCGCAGCTCTTTGCAAAAGAGAGATATTGGCATGGAAAAGCTGTCTTGTACCATTGCATTTTTCTCCCAAACGAAGGACACTAGAATTAAAATTTTAAAGCCTCCTGTTAGGCCATCATCTACACGACATAGCCCTGAATTTTCCAATGCGCAGCTCTTTGCAAAAGAGAGATATTGGCAAGGAAAAGCTGTCTTGTACCTTTGCATTTTTCTCCCAAACGAAGGTCACTAGAATAAAAATTTTAAAGCCTCCTGTTAGGCCATCATCTACACGACATAGCCCTGAATTTCCCAATGCGCAGCTCTTTGCAAAAGAGAGATATTGGCAAGGAAAAGCTGTCTTGTACCATTGCATTTTTCTCCCAAACGAAGGACACTAGAAAGAAAATTTTAAAGCCTCCTGTTAGACCATCATCTACACGACATAGCCCTGAATTTTCCAATGCGCAGCTCTTTGCAAAAGAGAGATATTGGCAAGGAAAAGCTGTCTTGTACCATTGCATTTTTCTCCCAAACGAAGGACACTAGAAAGAAAATTTTAAAGCCTCCTGTTAGACCATCATCTACACGACATAGCCCTGAATTTTCCAATGCGCAGCTCTTTGCAAAAGAGAGATATTGGCAAGGAAAAGCTGTCTTGTACCATTGCATTTTTCTCCCAAACGAAGTACACTAGAATTAAAATTTTAAAGCCTCCTGTTAGGCCATCATCTACACGACATAGCCCTGAATTTTCCAATGCGCAGCTCTTTGCAAAAGAGAGATATTGGCAAGGAAAAGCTGTCTTGTACCTTTGCATTTTTCTCCCAAACGAAGGTCACTAGAATTAAAATTTTAAAGCCTCCTGTTAGGCCATCATCTACACGACATAGCCCTGAATTTCCCAATGCGCAGCTCTTTGCAAAAGAGAGATATTGGCAAGGAAAAGCTGTCTTGTACCATTGCATTTTTCTCCCAAACGAAGGACACTAGAAAGAAAATTTTAAAGCCTTCTGTTAGACCATCATCTACACGACATAGCCCTGAATTTTCCAATGCGCAGCTCTTTGCAAAAGAGAGATATTGGCAAGGAAAAGCTGTCTTGTACCATTGCATTTTTCTCCCAAACGAAGGACACTAGAATTAAAATTTTAAAGCCTCCTGTTAGGCCATCATCTACACGACATAGCCCTGAATTTTCCAATGCGCAGCTCTTTGCAAAAGAGAGATATTGGCAAGGAAAAGCTGTCTTGTACCTTTGCATTTTTCTCCCAAACGAAGGTCACTAGAAAGAAAATTTTAAAGCCTCCTGTTAGGCCATCATCTACACGACATAGCCCTGAATTTTCCAATGCGTAGCTCTTTGCAAAAGAGAGATATTGGCAAGGAAAAGCTGTCTTGTACCTTTGCATTTTTCTCCCAAACGAAGGACACTAGAAAGAAAATTTTAAAGCCTCCTGTTAGGCCATCATCTACACGACATAGCCCTGAATTTTCCAATGCGCAGCTCTTTGCAAAAGAGAGATATTGGCAAGGAAAAGCTTTCGTGTACCATTGCATTTTTCTCCCAAACGAAGGAAACTAGCAAGAAAATTTTAAAGCCTCCTGTTAGGCCATCATCTACACGACATATCCCTGAATTTTCCAATGCGCAGCTCTTTGCAAAAGAGAGATATTGGCAAGGAAAAGCTGTCTTGTACCTTTGCATTTTGCTCCCAAACGAAGGACACTAGAATTAAAATTTTAAAGCCTCCTGTTAGGCCATCATCTACACGATATAGCCCTGAATTTTCCAATGCGCAGCTCTTTGCAAAAGAGAGATATTGGCAAGGAAAAGCGGTCTTGTACCATTGCATTTTTCTCCCAAACGAAGGACACTAGAAAGAAAATTTTAAAGCCTCCTGTTAGGCCATCATCTACACGACATAGCCCTGAATTTTCCAATGCGCAGCTCTTTGCAAAAGAGAGATATTGGCAAGGAAAAGCTGTCTTGTACCTTTGCATTTTTCTCCCAAACGAAGGACACTAGAAAAAATTTTTTAAAGCCTCCTGTTAGGCCATCATCTACACGACATAGCCCTGAATTTTCCAATGCGCAGCTCTTTGCAAAAGAGAGATATTGGCAAGGAAAAGCTTTCGTGTACCATTGCATTTTTCTCCCAAACGAAGGAAACTAGCAAGAAAATTTTAAAGCCTCCTGTTAGGCCATCATCTACACGACATAGCCCTGAATTTTCCAATGCGCAGCTCTTTGCAAAAGAGAGATATTGGCAAGGAAAAGCTGTCTTGTACCATTGCATTTTTCTCCCAAACGAAGGACACTAGAAAGAAAATTTTAAAGCCTCCTGTTAGACCATCATCTACACGACATAGCCCTGAATTTTCCAATGCGCAGCTCTTTGCAAAAGAGAGATATTGGCAAGGAAAAGCTGTCTTGTACCATTGCATTTTTCTCCCAAACGAAGGACACTAGAATTAAAATTTTAAAGCCTCCTGTTAGGCCATCATCTACACGACATAGCCCTGAATTTTCCAATGCGCAGCTCTTTGCAAAAGAGAGATATTGGCAAGGAAAAGCTGTCTTGTACCTTTGCATTTTTCTCCCAAACGAAGGTCACTAGAAAGAAAATTTTAAAGCCTCCTGTTAGGCCATCATCTACACGACATAGCCCTGAATTTTCCAATGCGTAGCTCTTTGCAAAAGAGAGATATTGGCAAGGAAAAGCTGTCTTGTACCTTTGCATTTTTCTCCCAAACGAAGGACACTAGAAAGAAAATTTTAAAGCCTCCTGTTAGGCCATCATCTACACGACATAGCCCTGAATTTCCCAATGCGCAGCTCTTTGCAAAAGAGATATTGGCAAGGAAAAGCTGTCTTGTACCATTGCATTTTTCTCCCAAACGAAGGACACTAGAAAGAAAATTTTAAAGCCTCCTGTTAGACCATCATCTACACGACATAGCCCTGAATTTTCCAATGCGCAGCTCTTTGCAAAAGAGAGATATTGGCAAGGAAAAGCTGTCTTGTACCATTGCATTTTTCTCCCAAACGAAGGACACTAGAATTAAAATTTTAAAGCCTCCTGTTAGGCCATCATCTACACGACATAGCCCTGAATTTTCCAATGCGCAGCTCTTTGCAAAAGAGAGATATTGGCAAGGAAAAGCTGTCTTGTACCTTTGCATTTTTCTCCGAAACGAAGGTCACTAGAAAGAAAATTTTAAAGCCTCCTGTTAGGCCATCATCTACACGACATAGCCCTGAATTTTCCAATGCGTAGCTCTTTGCAAAAGAGAGATATTGGCAAGGAAAAGCTGTCTTGTACCTTTGCATTTTTCTCCCAAACGAAGGACACTAGAAAGAAAATTTTAAAGCCTCCTGTTAGGCCATCATCTACACGACATAGCCCTGAATTTTCCAATGCGCAGCTCTTTGCAAAAGAGAGATATTGGCAAGGAAAAGCTTTCGTGTACCATTGCATTTTTCTCCCAAACGAAGGAAACTAGCAAGAAAATTTTAAAGCCTCCTGTTAGGCCATCATCTACACGACATATCCCTGAATTTTCCAATGCGCAGCTCTTTGCAAAAGAGAGATATTGGCAAGGAAAAGCTGTCTTGTACCTTTGCATTTTGCTCCCAAACGAAGGACACTAGAATTAAAATTTTAAAGCCTCCTGTTAGGCCATCATCTACACGATATAGCCCTGAATTTTCCAATGCGCAGCTCTTTGCAAAAGAGAGATATTGGCAAGGAAAAGCGGTCTTGTACCATTGCATTTTTCTCCCAAACGAAGGACACTAGAAAGAAAATTTTAAAGCCTCCTGTTAGGCCATCATCTACACGACATAGCCCTGAATTTTCCAATGCGCAGCTCTTTGCAAAAGAGAGATATTGGCAAGGAAAAGCTGTCTTGTACCTTTGCATTTTTCTCCCAAACGAAGGACACTAGAAAAAATTTTTTAAAGCCTCCTGTTAGGCCATCATCTACACGACATAGCCCTGAATTTTCCAATGCGCAGCTCTTTGCAAAAGAGAGATATTGGCAAGGAAAAGCTTTCGTGTACCATTGCATTTTTCTCCCAAACGAAGGAAACTAGCAAGAAAATTTTAAAGCCTCCTGTTAGGCCATCATCTACACGACATAGCCCTGAATTTTCCAATGCGCAGCTCTTTGCAAAAGAGAGATATTGGCAAGGAAAAGCTGTCTTGTACCATTGCATTTTTCTCCCAAACGAAGGACACTAGAAAGAAAATTTTAAAGCCTCCTGTTAGACCATCATCTACACGACATAGCCCTGAATTTTCCAATGCGCAGCTCTTTGCAAAAGAGAGATATTGGCAAGGAAAAGCTGTCTTGTACCATTGCATTTTTCTCCCAAACGAAGGACACTAGAATTAAAATTTTAAAGCCTCCTGTTAGGCCATCATCTACACGACATAGCCCTGAATTTTCCAATGCGCAGCTCTTTGCAAAAGAGAGATATTGGCAAGGAAAAGCTGTCTTGTACCTTTGCATTTTTCTCCCAAACGAAGGTCACTAGAAAGAAAATTTTAAAGCCTCCTGTTAGGCCATCATCTACACGACATAGCCCTGAATTTTCCAATGCGTAGCTCTTTGCAAAAGAGAGATATTGGCAAGGAAAAGCTGTCTTGTACCTTTGCATTTTTCTCCCAAACGAAGGACACTAGAAAGAAAATTTTAAAGCCTCCTGTTAGGCCATCATCTACACGACATAGCCCTGAATTTCCCAATGCGCAGCTCTTTGCAAAAGAGAGATATTGGCAAGGAAAAGCTGTCTTGTACCATTGCATTTTTCTCCCAAACGAAGGACACTAGAAAGAAAATTTTAAAGCCTCCTGTTAGACCATCATCTACACGACATAGCCCTGAATTTTCCAATGCGCAGCTCTTTGCAAAAGAGAGATATTGGCAAGGAAAAGCTGTCTTGTACCATTGCATTTTTCTCCCAAACGAAGGACACTAGAATTAAAATTTTAAAGCCTCCTGTTAGGCCATCATCTACACGACATAGCCCTGAATATTCCAATGCGCAGCTCTTTGCAAAAGAGAGATATTGGCAAGGAAAAGCTGTCTTGTACCTTTGCATTTTTCTCCCAAACGAAGGTCACTAGAAAGAAAATTTTAAAGCCTCCTGTTAGGCCATCATCTACACGACATAGCCCTGAATTTTCCAATGCGTAGCTCTTTGCAAAAGAGAGATATTGGCAAGGAAAAGCTGTCTTGTACCTTTGCATTTTTCTCCCAAACGAAGGACACTAGAAAGAAAATTTTAAAGCCTCCTGTTAGGCCATCATCTACACGACATAGCCCTGAATTTTCCAATGCGCAGCTCTTTGCAAAAGAGAGATATTGGCAAGGAAAAGCTTTCGTGTACCATTGCATTTTTCTCCCAAACGAAGGAAACTAGCAAGAAAATTTTAAAGCCTCCTGTTAGGCCATCATCTACACGACATAGCCCTGAATTTTCCAATGCGCAGCTCTTTGCAAAAGAGAGATATTGGCAAGGAAAAGCTGTCTTGTACCTTTGCATTTTGCTCCCAAACGAAGGACACTAGAAAGAAAATTTTAAAGCCTCCTGTTAGACCATCATCTACACGACATAGCCCTGAATTTTCCAATGCGCAGCTCTTTGCAAAAGAGAGATATTGGCAAGGAAAAGCTGTCTTGTACCATTGCATTTTTCTCCCAAACGAAGGACACTAGAATTAAAATTTTAAAGCCTCCTGTTAGGCCATCATCTACACGACATAGCCCTGAATTTTCCAATGCGCAGCTCTTTGCAAAAGAGAGATATTGGCAAGGAAAAGCTGTCTTGTACCTTTGCATTTTTCTCCCAAACGAAGGTCACTAGAAAGAAAATTTTAAAGCCTCCTGTTAGGCCATCATCTACACGACATAGCCCTGAATTTTCCAATGCGTAGCTCTTTGCAAAAGAGAGATATTGGCAAGGAAAAGCTGTCTTGTACCTTTGCATTTTTCTCCCAAACGAAGGACACTAGAAAGAAAATTTTAAAGCCTCCTGTTAGGCCATCATCTACACGACATAGCCCTGAATTTCCCAATGCGCAGCTCTTTGCAAAAGAGAGATATTGGCAAGGAAAAGCTTTCTTGTACCATTGCATTTTTCTCCCAAACGAAGGACACTAGAATTAAAATTTTAAAGCCTCCTGTTAGACCATCATCTACACGATATAGCCCTGAATTTTCCAATGCGCAGCTCTTTGCAAACGAGAGATATTGGCAAGGAAAAGCTGTCTTGTACCTTTGCATTTTTCTCCCAAACGAAGGACACTAGAAAGAAAATTTTAAAGCCTCCTGTTAGGCCATCATCTACACGACATAGCCCTGAATTTTCCAATGCGCAGCTCTTTGCAAAAGAGAGATATTGGCAAGGAAAAGCTGTCTTGTACCATTGCATTTTTCTCCCAAACGAAGGACACTAGAAAGAAAATTTTAAAGCCTCCTGTTAGACCATCATCTACACGACATAGCCCTGAATTTTCCAATGCGCAGCTCTTTGCAAAAGAGAGATATTGGCAAGGAAAAGCTGTCTTGTACCATTGCATTTTTCTCCCAAACGAAGGACACTAGAATTAAAATTTTAAAGCCTCCTGTTAGGCCATCATCTACACGACATAGCCCTGAATTTTCCAATGCGCAGCTCTTTGCAAAAGAGAGATATTGGCAAGGAAAAGCTGTCTTGTACCTTTGCATTTTTCTCCCAAACGAAGGTCACTAGAATTAAAATTTTAAAGCCTCCTGTTAGGCCATCATCTACACGACATAGCCCTGAATTTCCCAATGCGCAGCTCTTTGCAAAAGAGAGATATTGGCAAGGAAAAGCTGTCTTGTACCATTGCATTTTTCTCCCAAACGAAGGACACTAGAAAGAAAATTTTAAAGCCTCCTGTTAGACCATCATCTACACGACATAGCCCTGAATTTTCCAATGCGCAGCTCTTTGCAAAAGAGAGATATTGGCAAGGAAAAGCTGTCTTGTACCATTGCATTTTTCTCCCAAACGAAGGACACTAGAAAGAAAATTTTAAAGCCTCCTGTTAGACCATCATCTACACGACATAGCCCTGAATTTTCCAATGCGCAGCTCTTTGCAAAAGAGAGATATTGGCAAGGAAAAGCTGTCTTGTACCATTGCATTTTTCTCCCAAACGAAGTACACTAGAATTAAAATTTTAAAGCCTCCTGTTAGGCCATCATCTACACGACATAGCCCTGAATTTTCCAATGCGCAGCTCTTTGCAAAAGAGAGATATTGGCAAGGAAAAGCTGTCTTGTACCTTTGCATTTTTCTCCCAAACGAAGGTCACTAGAATTAAAATTTTAAAGCCTCCTGTTAGGCCATCATCTACACGACATAGCCCTGAATTTTCCAATGCGCAGCTCTTTGCAAAAGAGAGATATTGGCAAGGAAAAGCTGTCTTGTACCATTGCATTTTTCTCCCAAACGAAGGACACTAGAAAGAAAATTGTAAAGCCTTCTGTTAGACCATCATCTACACGACATAGCCCTGAATTTTCCAATGCGCAGCTCTTTGCAAAAGAGAGATATTGGCAAGGAAAAGCTGTCTTGTACCATTGCATTTTTCTCCCAAACGAAGGACACTAGAATTAAAATTTTAAAGCCTCCTGTTAGGCCATCATCTACACGACATAGCCCTGAATTTTCCAATGCGCAGCTCTTTGCAAAAGAGAGATATTGGCAAGGAAAAGCTGTCTTGTACCTTTGCATTTTTCTCCCAAACGAAGGTCACTAGAAAGAAAATTTTAAAGCCTCCTGTTAGGCCATCATCTACACGACATAGCCCTGAATTTTCCAATGCGTAGCTCTTTGCAAAAGAGAGATATTGGCAAGGAAAAGCTGTCTTGTACCTTTGCATTTTTCTCCCAAACGAAGGACACTAGAAAGAAAATTTTAAAGCCTCCTGTTAGGCCATCATCTACACGACATAGCCCTGAATTTTCCAATGCGCAGCTCTTTGCAAAAGAGAGATATTGGCAAGGAAAAGCTTTCGTGTACCATTGCATTTTTCTCCCAAACGAAGGAAACTAGCAAGAAAATTTTAAAGCCTCCTGTTAGGCCATCATCTACACGACATATCCCTGAATTTTCCAATGCGCAGCTCTTTGCAAAAGAGAGATATTGGCAAGGAAAAGCTGTCTTGTACCTTTGCATTTTGCTCCCAAACGAAGGACACTAGAATTAAAATTTTAAAGCCTCCTGTTAGGCCATCATCTACACGATATAGCCCTGAATTTTCCAATGCGCAGCTCTTTGCAAAAGAGAGATATTGGCAAGGAAAAGCTGTCTTGTACCATTGCATTTTTCTCCCAAACGAAGGACACTAGAAAGAAAATTGTAAAGCCTTCTGTTAGACCATCATCTACACGACATAGCCCTGAATTTTCCAATGCGCAGCTCTTTGCAAAAGAGAGATATTGGCAAGGAAAAGCTGTCTTGTACCATTGCATTTTTCTCCCAAACGAAGGACACTAGAATTAAAATTTTAAAGCCTCCTGTTAGGCCATCATCTACACGACATAGCCCTGAATTTTCCAATGCGCAGCTCTTTGCAAAAGAGAGATATTGGCAAGGAAAAGCTGTCTTGTACCTTTGCATTTTTCTCCCAAACGAAGGTCACTAGAAAGAAAATTTTAAAGCCTCCTGTTAGGCCATCATCTACACGACATAGCCCTGAATTTTCCAATGCGTAGCTCTTTGCAAAAGAGAGATATTGGCAAGGAAAAGCTGTCTTGTACCTTTGCATTTTTCTCCCAAACGAAGGACACTAGAAAGAAAATTTTAAAGCCTCCTGTTAGGCCATCATCTACACGACATAGCCCTGAATTTTCCAATGCGCAGCTCTTTGCAAAAGAGAGATATTGGCAAGGAAAAGCTTTCGTGTACCATTGCATTTTTCTCCCAAACGAAGGAAACTAGCAAGAAAATTTTAAAGCCTCCTGTTAGGCCATCATCTACACGACATATCCCTGAATTTTCCAATGCGCAGCTCTTTGCAAAAGAGAGATATTGGCAAGGAAAAGCTGTCTTGTACCTTTGCATTTTGCTCCCAAACGAAGGACACTAGAATTAAAATTTTAAAGCCTCCTGTTAGGCCATCATCTACACGATATAGCCCTGAATTTTCCAATGCGCAGCTCTTTGCAAAAGAGAGATATTGGCAAGGAAAAGCGGTCTTGTACCATTGCATTTTTCTCCCAAACGAAGGACACTAGAAAGAAAATTTTAAAGCCTCCTGTTAGGCCATCATCTACACGACATAGCCCTGAATTTTCCAATGCGCAGCTCTTTGCAAAAGAGAGATATTGGCAAGGAAAAGCTGTCTTGTACCTTTGCATTTTTCTCCCAAACGAAGGACACTAGAAAAATTTTTTTAAAGCCTCCTGTTAGGCCATCATCTACACGACATAGCCCTGAATTTTCCAATGCGCAGCTCTTTGCAAAAGAGAGATATTGGCAAGGAAAAGCTTTCGTGTACCATTGCATTTTTCTCCCAAACGAAGGAAACTAGCAAGAAAATTTTAAAGCCTCCTGTTAGGCCATCATCTACACGACATAGCCCTGAATTTTCCAATGCGCAGCTCTTTGCAAAAGAGAGATATTGGCAAGGAAAAGCTGTCTTGTACCATTGCATTTTTCTCCCAAACGAAGGACACTAGAAAGAAAATTTTAAAGCCTCCTGTTAGACCATCATCTACACGACATAGCCCTGAATTTTCCAATGCGCAGCTCTTTGCAAAAGAGAGATATTGGCAAGGAAAAGCTGTCTTGTACCATTGCATTTTTCTCCCAAACGAAGGACACTAGAATTAAAATTTTAAAGCCTCCTGTTAGGCCATCATCTACACGACATAGCCCTGAATTTTCCAATGCGCAGCTCTTTGCAAAAGAGAGATATTGGCAAGGAAAAGCTGTCTTGTACCTTTGCATTTTTCTCCCAAACGAAGGTCACTAGAAAGAAAATTTTAAAGCCTCCTGTTAGGCCATCATCTACACGACATAGCCCTGAATTTTCCAATGCGTAGCTCTTTGCAAAAGAGAGATATTGGCAAGGAAAAGCTGTCTTGTACCTTTGCATTTTTCTCCCAAACGAAGGACACTAGAAAGAAAATTTTAAAGCCTCCTGTTAGGCCATCATCTACACGACATAGCCCTGAATTTCCCAATGCGCAGCTCTTTGCAAAAGAGAGATATTGGCAAGGAAAAGCTGTCTTGTACCATTGCATTTTTCTCCCAAACGAAGGACACTAGAAAGAAAATTTTAAAGCCTCCTGTTAGACCATCATCTACACGACATAGCCCTGAATTTTCCAATGCGCAGCTCTTTGCAAAAGAGAGATATTGGCAAGGAAAAGCTGTCTTGTACCATTGCATTTTTCTCCCAAACGAAGGACACTAGAATTAAAATTTTAAAGCCTCCTGTTAGGCCATCATCTACACGACATACCCCTGAATATTCCAATGCGCAGCTCTTTGCAAAAGAGAGATATTGGCAAGGAAAAGCTGTCTTGTACCTTTGCATTTTTCTCCCAAACGAAGGTCACTAGAAAGAAAATTTTAAAGCCTCCTGTTAGGCCATCATCTACACGACATAGCCCTGAATTTTCCAATGCGTAGCTCTTTGCAAAAGAGAGATATTGGCAAGGAAAAGCTGTCTTGTACCTTTGCATTTTTCTCCCAAACGAAGGACACTAGAAAGAAAATTTTAAAGCCTCCTGTTAGGCCATCATCTACACGACATAGCCCTGAATTTTCCAATGCGCAGCTCTTTGCAAAAGAGAGATATTGGCAAGGAAAAGCTTTCGTGTACCATTGCATTTTTCTCCCAAACGAAGGAAACTAGCAAGAAAATTTTAAAGCCTCCTGTTAGGCCATCATCTACACGACATAGCCCTGAATTTTCCAATGCGCAGCTCTTTGCAAAAGAGAGATATTGGCAAGGAAAAGCTGTCTTGTACCTTTGCATTTTGCTCCCAAACGAAGGACACTAGAAAGAAAATTTTAAAGCCTCCTGTTAGACCATCATCTACACGACATAGCCCTGAATTTTCCAATGCGCAGCTCTTTGCAAAAGAGAGATATTGGCAAGGAAAAGCTGTCTTGTACCATTGCATTTTTCTCCCAAACGAAGGACACTAGAATTAAAATTTTAAAGCCTCCTGTTAGGCCATCATCTACACGACATAGCCCTGAATTTTCCAATGCGCAGCTCTTTGCAAAAGAGAGATATTGGCAAGGAAAAGCTGTCTTGTACCTTTGCATTTTTCTCCCAAACGAAGGTCACTAGAAAGAAAATTTTAAAGCCTCCTGTTAGGCCATCATCTACACGACATAGCCCTGAATTTTCCAATGCGTAGCTCTTTGCAAAAGAGAGATATTGGCAAGGAAAAGCTGTCTTGTACCTTTGCATTTTTCTCCCAAACGAAGGACACTAGAAAGAAAATTTTAAAGCCTCCTGTTAGGCCATCATCTACACGACATAGCCCTGAATTTCCCAATGCGCAGCTCTTTGCAAAAGAGAGATATTGGCAAGGAAAAGCTGTCTTGTACCATTGCATTTTTCTCCCAAACGAAGGACACTAGAAAGAAAATTTTAAAGCCTCCTGTTAGAACATCATCTACACGACATAGCCCTGAATTTTCCAATGCGCAGCTCTTTGCAAAAGAGAGATATTGGCAAGGAAAAGCTGTCTTGTACCATTGCATTTTTCTCCCAAACGAAGGACACTAGAATTAAAATTTTAAAGCCTCCTGTTAGGCCATCATCTACACGACATAGCCCTGAATTTTCCAATGCGCAGCTCTTTGCAAAAGAGAGATATTGGCAAGGAAAAGCTGTCTTGTACCTTTGCATTTTTCTCCCAAACGAAGGTCACTAGAAAGAAAATTTTAAAGCCTCCTGTTAGGCCATCATCTACACGACATAGCCCTGAATTTTCCAATGCGTAGCTCTTTGCAAAAGAGAGATATTGGCAAGGAAAAGCTGTCTTGTACCTTTGCATTTTTCTCCCAAACGAAGGACACTAGAAAGAAAATTTTAAAGCCTCCTGTTAGGCCATCATCTACACGACATAGCCCTGAATTTTCCAATGCGCAGCTCTTTGCAAAAGAGAGATATTGGCAAGGAAAAGCTTTCGTGTACCATTGCATTTTTCTCCCAAACGAAGGAAACTAGCAAGAAAATTTTAAAGCCTCCTGTTAGGCCATCATCTACACGACATAGCCCTGAATTTTCCAATGCGCAGCTCTTTGCAAAAGAGAGATATTGGCAAGGAAAAGCTGTCTTGTACCTTTGCATTTTGCTCCCAAACGAAGGACACTAGAATTAAAATTTTAAAGCCTCCTGTTAGGCCATCATCTACACGATATAGCCCTGAATTTTCCAATGCGCAGCTCTTTGCAAAAGAGAGATATTGGCAAGGAAAAGCGGTCTTGTACCATTGCATTTTTCTCCCAAACGAAGGACACTAGAAAGAAAATTTTAAAGCCTCCTGTTAGGCCATCATCTACACGACATAGCCCTGAATTTTCCAATGCGCAGCTCTTTGCAAAAGAGAGATATTGGCAAGGAAAAGCTGTCTTGTACCTTTGCATTTTTCTCCCAAACGAAGGACACTAGAAATTTTTTTTTAAAGCCTCCTGTTAGGCCATCATCTACACGACATAGCCCTGAATTTTCCAATGCGCAGCTCTTTGCAAAAGAGAGATATTGGCAAGGAAAAGCTTTCGTGTACCATTGCATTTTTCTCCCAAACGAAGGAAACTAGCAAGAAAATTTTAAAGCCTCCTGTTAGGCCATCATCTACACGACATAGCCCTGAATTTTCCAATGCGCAGCTCTTTGCAAAAGAGAGATATTGGCAAGGAAAAGCTGTCTTGTACCTTTGCATTTTGCTCCCAAACGAAGGACACTAGAATTAAAATTTTAAAGCCTCCTGTTAGGCCATCATCTACACGATATAGCCCTGAATTTTCCAATGCGCAGCTCTTTGCAAAAGAGAGATATTGGCAAGGAAAAGCGGTCTTGTACCATTGCATTTTTCTCCCAAACGAAGGACACTAGAAAGAAAATTTTAAAGCCTCCTGTTAGACCATCATCTACACGGCATAGCCATGAATTTTCCAATGCGCAGCTCTTTGCAAAAGAGAGATATTGGCAAGGAAAAGCTGTCTTGTACCTTTGCTTTTTTCTCCCAAACGAAGGACACTAGAAAGAAAATTTTAAAGCCTCCTGTTAGGCCATCATCTACACGACATAGCCCTGAATTTTCCAATGCGCAGCTCTTTGCAAAAGAGAGATATTGGCAAGGAAAAGCTGTATTGTACCATTGCATTTTTCTCCCAAACGAAGGACACTAGAAAGAAAATTTTAAAGCCTCCTGTTAGACCATCATCTACACGACATAGCCCTGAATTTTCCAATGCGCAGCTCTTTGCAAAAGAGAGATATTGGCAAGGAAAAGCTGTCTTGTACCATTGCATTTTTCTCCCAAACGAAGGACACTAGAATTAAAATTTTAAAGCCTCCTGTTAGGCCATCATCTACACGATATAGCCCTGAATTTTCCAATGCGCAGCTCTTTGCAAACGAGAGATATTGGCAAGGAAAAGCTGTCTTGTACCTTTGCATTTTTCTCCCAAACGAAGGACACAAGAAAGAAAATTTTAAAGCCTCCTGTTAGGCCATCATCTACACGACATAGCCCTGAATTTTCCAATGCGCAGCTCTTTGCAAAAGAGAGATATTGGCAAGGAAAAGCTGTCTTGTACCATTGCATTTTTCTCCCAAACGAAGGACACTAGAAATAAAATTTTAAAGCCTCCTGTTAGACCATCATCTACACGACATAGCCCTGAATTTTCCAATGCGCAGCTCTTTGCAAAAGAGAGATATTGGCAAGGAAAAGCTGTCTTGTAACATTGCATTTTTCTCCCAAACGAAGGACACTAGAATTAAAATTTTAAAGCCTCCTGTTAGGCCATCATCTACACGAAATAGCCCTGAATTTTCCAATGCGCAGCTCTTTGCAAACGAGAGATATTGGCAAGGAAAAGCTGTCTTGTACCTTTGCATTTTTCTCCCAAACGAAGGACACTAGAAAGAACATTTTAAAGCCTCCTGTTAGACCATCATCTACACGGCATAGCCATGAATTTTCCAATGCGCAGCTCTTTGCAAAAGAGAGATATTGGCAAGGAAAAGCTGTCTTGTACCTTTGCATTTTTCTCCCAAACGAAGGACACTAGAATTAAAATTTTAAAGCCTCCTGTTAGGCCATCATCTACACGATATAGCCCTGAATTTTCCAATGCGCAGCTCTTTGCAAAAGAGAGATATTGGCAAGGAAAAGCTGTCTTGTACCTTTGCATTTTTCTCCCAAACGAAGGACACTAGAAAGAAAATTTTAAAGCCTCCTGTTAGGCCATCATCTACACGACATAGCCCTGAATTTTCCAATGCGCAGCTCTTTGCAAAAGAGAGATATTGGCAAGGAAAAGCTGTCTTGTACCATTGCATTTTTCTCCCAAACGAAGGACACTAGAAAGAAAATTTTAAAGCCTCCTGTTAGACCATCATCTACACGACATAGCCCTGAATTTTCCAATGCGCAGCTCTTTGCAAAAGAGAGATATTGGCAAGGAAAAGCTGTCATGTACCATTGCATTTTTCTCCCAAACGAAGGACACTAGAATTAAAATTTTAAAGCCTCCTGTTAGGCCATCATCTACACGATATAGCCCTGAATTTTCCAATGCGCAGCTTTTTGCAAACGAGAGATATTGGCAAGGAAAAGCTGTCTTGTACCTTTGCATTTTTCTCCCAAACGAAGGACACTAGAAAGAAAATTTTAAAGCCTCCTGTTAGGCCATCATCTACACGATATAGCCCTGAATTTTCCAATGCGCAGCTCTTTGCAAAAGAGAGATATTGGCAAGGAAAAGCTGTCTTGTACCATTGCATTTTTCTCCCAAACGAAGGACACTAGAAAGAAAATTTTAAAGCCTCCTGTTAGACCATCATCTACACGACATAGCCCTGAATTTTCCAATGCGTAGCTCTTTGCAAAAGAGAGATATTGGCAAGGAAAAGCTGTCTTGTACCTTTGCATTTTTCTCCCAAACGAAGGACACTAGAAAGAAAATTTTAAAGCCTCCTGTTAGGCCATCATCTACACGACATAGCCCTGAATTTTCCAATGCGCAGCTCTTTGCAAAAGAGAGATATTGGCAAGGAAAAGCTTTCTTGTACCATTGCATTTTTCTCCCAAACGAAGGACACTAGAATTAAAATTTTAAAGCCTCCTGTTACCATCATCTACACGGCATAGCCATGAATTTTCCAATGCGCAGCTCTTTGCAAAAGAGAGATATTGGCAAGGAAAAGCTGTCTTGTACCTTTGCATTTTTCTCCCAAACGAAGGACACTAGAATTAAAATTTTAAAGCCTCCTGTTAGGCCATCATCTACACGATATAGCCCTGAATTTTCCAATGCGCAGCTCTTTGCAAACGAGAGATATTGGCAAGGAAAAGCTGTCTTGTACCTTTGCATTTTTCTCCCAAACGAAGGACACTAGAAAGAAAAATTTAAAGCCTCCTGTTAGGCCATCATCTACACGACATAGCCCTGAATTTTCCAATGCGCAGCTCTTTGCAAAAGAGAGATATTGGCAAGGAAAAGCTGTCTTGTACCATTGCATTTTTCTCCCAAACGAAGGACACTAGAAAGAAAATTTTAAAGCCTCCTGTTAGACCATCATCTACACGACATAGCCCTGAATTTTCCAATGCGTAGCTCTTTGCAAAAGAGAGATATTGGCAAGGAAAAGCTGTCTTGTACCTTTGCATTTTTCTCCCAAACGAAGGACACTAGAAAGAAAATGTTAAAGCCTCCTGTTAGGCCATCATCTACACGACATAGCCCTGAATTTTCCAATGCGCAGCTCTTTGCAAAAGAGAGATATTGGCAAGGAAAAGCTGTCTTGTACCTTTGCATTTTTCTCCTAAACGAAGGACACTAGAAAGAAAATTTTAAAGCCTCCTGTTAGGCCATCATCTACACGACATAGCCCTGAATTTTCCAATGCGCAGCTCTTTGCAAAAGAGAGATATTGGCAAGGAAAAGCTTTCTTGTACCATTGCATTTTTCTCCCAAACGAAGGACACTAGAATTAAAATTTTAAAGCCTCCTGTTAGACCATCATCTACACGGCATAGCCATGAATTTTCCAATGCGCAGCTCTTTGCAAAAGAGAGATATTGGCAAGGAAAAGCTGTCTTGTACCTTTGCATTTTTCTCCCAAACGAAGGACACTAGAATTAAAATTTTAAAGCCTCCTGTTAGGCCATCATCTACACGATATAGCCCTGAATTTTCCAATGCGCAGCTCTTTGCAAACGAGAGATATTGGCAAGGAAAAGCTGTCTTGTACCTTTGCATTTTTCTCCCAAACGAAGGACACTAGAAAGAAAATTTTAAAGCCTCCTGTTAGGCCATCATCTACACGACATAGCCCTGAATTTTCCAATGCGCAGCTCTTTGCAAAAGAGAGATATTGGCAAGGAAAAGCTGTCTTGTACCATTGCATTTTTCTCCCAAACGAAGGACACTAGAAAGAAAATTTTAAAGCCTCCTGTTAGACCATCATCTACACGACATAGCCCTGAATTTTCCAATGCGCAGCTCTTTGCAAAAGAGAGATATTGGCAAGGAAAAGCTGTCTTGTACCATTGCATTTTTCTCCCAAACGAAGGACACTAGAATTAAAATTTTAAAGCCTCCTGTTAGGCCATCATCTACACGATACAGCCCTGAATTTTCCAATGCGCAGCTCTTTGCAAACGAGAGATATTGGCAAGGAAAAGCTGTCTTGTACCTTTGCATTTTTCTCCCAAACGAAGGACACTAGAAAGAAAATTTTAAAGCCTCCTGTTAGGCCATCATCTACACGACATAGCCCTGAATTTTCCAATGCGCAGCTCTTTGCAAAAGAGAGATATTGGCAAGGAAAAGCTGTCTTGTACCATTGCATTTTTCTCCCAAACGAAGGACACTAGTATTAAAATTTTAAAGCCTCCTGTTAGGCCATCATCTACACGACATAGCCCTGAATTTTCCAATGCGCAGCTCTTTGCAAAAGAGAGATATTGGCAAGGAAAAGCTGTCTTGTACCTTTGCATTTTTCTCCCAAACGAAGGACACTAGAAAGAAAATTTTAAAGCCTCCTGTTAGACCATCATCTACACGACATAGCCCTGAATTTTCCAATGCGCAGCTCTTTGCAAAAGAGAGATATTGGCAAGGAAAAGCTGTCTTGTACCATTGCATTTTTCTCCCAAACGAAGGACACTAGAAAGAAAATGTTAAAGCCTCCTGTTAGGCCATCATCTACACGACATAGCCCTGAATTTTCCAATGCGCAGCTCATTGCAAAAGAGAGATATTGGCAAGGAAAAGCTGTCTTGTACCTTTGCATTTTTCTCCCAAACGAAGGACACTAGAATTAAAATTTAAAGCCTCCTGTTAGGCCATCATCTACACGATATAGCCCTGAATTTTCCAATGCGCAGCTCTTTGCAAACGAGAGATATTGGCAAGGAAAAGCTGACTTGTACCTTTGCATTTTTCTCCCAAACGAAGGACACTAGAAAGAACATTTTAAAGCCTCCTGTTAGACCATCATCTACACGGCATAGCCATGAATTTTCCAATGCGCAGCTCTTTGCAAAAGAGAGATATTGGCAAGGAAAAGCTGTCTTGTACCTTTGCATTTTTCTCCCAAACGAAGGACACTAGAATTAAAATTTTAAAGCCTCCTGTTAGGCCATCATCTACACGATATAGCCCTGAATTTTCCAATGCGCAACTCTTTGCAAAAGAGAGATATTGGCAAGGAAAAGCTGTCTTGTACCTTTGCATTTTTCTCCCAAACGAAGGACACTAGAAAGAAAATTTTAAAGCCTCCTGTTAGACCATCATCTACACGACATAGCCCTGAATTTTCCAATGCGCAGCTCTTTGCAAAAGAGAGATATTGGCAAGGAAAAGCTGTCTTGTACCATTGCATTTTTCTCCCAAACGAAGGACACTAGAAAGAAAATGTTAAAGCCTCCTGTTAGGCCATCATCTACACGACATAGCCCTGAATTTTCCAATGCGCAGCTCTTTGCAAAAGAGAGATATTGGCAAGGAAAAGCTGTCTTGTACCTTTGCATTTTTCTCCCAAACGAAGGACACTAGAATTAAAATTTTAAAGCCTCCTGTTAGGCCATCATCTACATGACATAGCCCTGAATTTTCCAATGCGTAGCTCTTTGCAAAAGAGAGATATTGGCAAGGAAAAGCTGTCTTGTACCTTTGCATTTTTCTCCCAAACGAAGGACACTAGAAAGAAAATTTTAAAGCCTCCTGTTAGGCCATCATCTACACGACATAGCCCTGAATTTTCCAATGCGCAGCTCTTTGCAAAAGAGAGATATTGGCAAGGAAAAGCTGTCTTGTACCTTTGCATTTTGCTCCCAAACGAAGGACACTAGAATTAAAATTTTAAAGCCTCCTGTTAGGCCATCATCTACACGATATAGCCCTGAATTTTCCAATGCGCATCTCTTTGCAAAAGAGAGATATTGGCAAGGAAAAGCTGTCTTGTACCATTGCATTTTTCTCCCAAACGAAGGACACTAGAAAGAAAATTTTAAAGCCTCCTGTTAGGCCATCATCTACACGACATAGCCCTGAATTTTCCAATGCGCAGCTCTTTGCAAAAGAGAGATATTGGCAAGGAAAAGCTGTCTTGTACCTTTGCATTTTGCTCCCAAACGAAGGACACTAGAATTAAAATTTTAAAGCCTCCTGTTAGGCCATCATCTACACGATATAGCCCTGAATTTTCCAATGCGCAACTCTTTGCAAAAGAGAGATATTGGCAAGGAAAAGCTGTCTTGTACCTTTGCATTTTTCTCCCAAACGAAGGACACTAGAAAGAAAATTTTAAAGCCTCCTGTTAGACCATCATCTACACGACATAGCCCTGAATTTTCCAATGCGCAGCTCTTTGCAAAAGAGAGATATTGGCAAGGAAAAGCTGTCTTGTACCATTGCATTTTTCTCCCAAACGAAGGACACTAGAAAGAAAATGTTAAAGCCTCCTGTTAGGCCATCATCTACACGACATAGCCCTGAATTTTCCAATGCGCAGCTCTTTGCAAAAGAGAGATATTGGCAAGGAAAAGCTGTCTTGTACCTTTGCATTTTTCTCCCAAACGAAGGACACTAGAATTAAAATTTTAAAGCCTCCTGTTAGGCCATCATCTACATGACATAGCCCTGAATTTTCCAATGCGTAGCTCTTTGCAAAAGAGAGATATTGGCAAGGAAAAGCTGTCTTGTACCTTTGCATTTTTCTCCCAAACGAAGGACACTAGAAAGAAAATTTTAAAGCCTCCTGTTAGGCCATCATCTACACGACATAGCCCTGAATTTTCCAATGCGCAGCTCTTTGCAAAAGAGAGATATTGGCAAGAAAAAGCTGTCTTGTACCTTTGCATTTTGCTCCCAAACGAAGGACACTAGAATTAAAATTTTAAAGCCTCCTGTTAGGCCATCATCTACACGATATAGCCCTGAATTTTCCAATGCGCATCTCTTTGCAAAAGAGAGATATTGGCAAGGAAAAGCTGTCTTGTACCATTGCATTTTTCTCCCAAACGAAGGACACTAGAAAGAAAATTTTAAAGCCTCCTGTTAGACCATCATCTACACGGCATAGCCATGAATTTTCCAATGCGCAGCTCTTTGCAAAAGAGAGATATTGGCAAGGAAAAGCTGTCTTGTACCTTTGCATTTTTCTCCCAAACGAAGGACACTAGAAAGAAAATTTTAAAGCCTCCTGTTAGGCCATCATCTACACGACATAGCCCTGAATTTTCCAATGCGCAGCTCTTTGCAAAAGAGAGATATTGGCAAGGAAAAGCTGTATTGTACCATTGCATTTTTCTCCCAAACGAAGGACACTAGAAAGAAAATTTTAAAGCCTCCTGTTAGACCATCATCTACACGACATAGCCCTGAATTTTCCAATGCGCAGCTCTTTGCAAAAGAGAGATATTGGCAAGGAAAAGCTGTCTTGTACCATTGCATTTTTCTCCCAAACGAAGGACACTAGAATTAAAATTTTAAAGCCTCCTGTTAGGCCATCATCTACACGATATAGCCCTGAATTTTCCAATGCGCAGCTCTTTGCAAACGAGAGATATTGGCAAGGAAAAGCTGTCTTGTACCTTTGCATTTTTCTCCCAAACGAAGGACACAAGAAAGAAAATTTTAAAGCCTCCTGTTAGGCCATCATCTACACGACATAGCCCTGAATTTTCCAATGCGCAGCTCTTTGCAAAAGAGAGATATTGGCAAGGAAAAGCTGTCTTGTACCATTGCATTTTTCTCCCAAACGAAGGACACTAGAAATAAAATTTTAAAGCCTCCTGTTAGACCATCATCTACACGACATAGCCCTGAATTTTCCAATGCGCAGCTTTTTGCAAAAGAGAGATATTGGCAAGGAAAAGCTGTCTTGTACCATTGCATTTTTCTCCCAAACGAAGGACACTAGAATTAAAATTTTAAAGCCTCCTGTTAGGCCATCATCTACACGATATAGCCCTGAATTTTCCAATGCGCAGCTCTTTGCAAACGAGAGATATTGGCAAGGAAAAGCTGTCTTGTACCTTTGCATTTTTCTCCCAAACGAAGGACACTAGAAAGAACATTTTAAAGCCTCCTGTTAGACCATCATCTACACGGCATAGCCATGAATTTTCCAATGCGCAGCTCTTTGCAAAAGAGAGATATTGGCAATGAAAAGCTGTCTTGTACCTTTGCATTTTTCTCCCAAACGAAGGACACTAGAATTAAAATTTTAAAGCCTCCTGTTAGGCCATCATCTACACGATATAGCCCTGAATTTTCCAATGCGCAGCTCTTTGCAAAAGAGAGATATTGGCAAGGAAAAGCTGTCTTGTACCTTTGCATTTTTCTCCCAAACGAAGGACACTAGAAAGAAAATTTTAAAGCCTCCTGTTAGACCATCATCTACACGACATAGCCCTGAATTTTCCAATGCGCAGCTCTTTGCAAAAGAGAGATATTGGCAAGGAAAAGCTGTCTTGTACCATTGCATTTTTCTCCCAAACGAAGGACACTAGAAAGAAAATGTTAAAGCCTCCTGTTAGGCCATCATCTACACGACATAGCCCTGAATTTTCCAATGCGCAGCTCTTTGCAAGAGAGAGATATTGGCAAGGAAAAGCTGTCTTGTACCTTTGCATTTTTCTCCCAAACGAAGGACACTAGAATTAAAATTTTAAAGCCTCCTGTTAGGCCATCATCTACACGACATAGCCCTGAATTTTCCAATGCGCAGCTCTTTGCAAAAGAGAGATATTGGCAAGGAAAAGCTGTCTTGTACCTTTGCATTTTTCTCCCAAACGAAGGTCACTAGAAAGAAAATTTTAAAGCCTCCTGTTAGGCCATCATCTACATGACATAGCCCTGAATTTTCAAATGCGTAGCTCTTTGCAAAAGAGAGATATTGGCAAGGAAAAGCTGTCTTGTACCTTTGCATTTTTCTCCCAAACGAAGGACACTAGAAAGAAAATTTTAAAGCCTCCTGTTAGGCCATCATCTACACGACATAGCCCTGAATTTTCCAATGCGCAGCTCTTTGCAAAAGAGAGATATTGGCAAGGAAAAGCTGTCTTGTACCTTTGCATTTTGCTCCCAAACGAAGGACACTAGAATTAAAATTTTAAAGCCTCCTGTTAGGCCATCATCTACACGATATAGCCCTGAATTTTCCAATGCGCAGCTCTTTGCAAAAGAGAGATATTGGCAAGGAAAAGCTGTCTTGTACCATTGCATTTTTCTCCCAAACGAAGGACACTAGAAAGAAAATTTTAAAGCCTCCTGTTAGACCATCATCTACACGGCATAGCCATAAATTTTCCAATGCGCAGCTCTTTGCAAAAGAGAGATATTGGCAAGGAAAAGCTGTCTTGTACCTTTGCATTTTTCTCCCAAACGAAGGACACTAGAAAGAAAATTTTAAAGCCTCCTGTTAGGCCATCATCTACACGATATAGCCCTGAATTTTCCAATGCGCAGCTCTTTGCAAACGAGAGATATTGGCAAGGAAAAGCTGTCTTGTACCTTTGCATTTTTCTCCCAAACGAAGGACACTAGAAAGAACATTTTAAAGCCTCCTGTTAGACCATCATCTACACGGCATAGCCATGAATTTTCCAATGCGCAGCTCTTTGCAAAAGAGAGATATTGGCAAGGAAAAGCTGTCTTGTACCTTTGCATTTTTCTCCCAAACGAAGGACACTAGAATTAAAATTTTAAAGCCTCCTGTTAGGCCATCATCTACACGATATAGCCCTGAATTTTCCAATGCGCAGCTCTTTGCAAAAGAGAGATATTGGCAAGGAAAAGCTGTCTTGTACCTTTGCATTTTTCTCCCAAACGAAGGACACTAGAAAGAAAATTTTAAAGCCTCCTGTTAGACCATCATCTACACGACATAGCCCTGAATTTTCCAATGCGCAGCTCTTTGCAAAAGAGAGATATTGGCAAGGAAAAGCTGTCTTGTACCATTGCATTTTTCTCCCAAACGAAGGACACTAGAAAGAAAATGTTAAAGCCTCCTGTTAGGCCATCATCTACACGACATAGCCCTGAATTTTCCAATGCGCAGCTCTTTGCAAGAGAGAGATATTGGCAAGGAAAAGCTGTCTTGTACCTTTGCATTTTTCTCCCAAACGAAGGACACTAGAATTAAAATTTTAAAGCCTCCTGTTAGGCCATCATCTACACGACATAGCCCTGAATTTTTCAATGCGCAGCTCTTTGCAAAAGAGAGATATTGGCAAGGAAAAGCTGTCTTGTACCTTTGCATTTTTCTCCCAAACGAAGGTCACTAGAAAGAAAATTTTAAAGCCTCCTGTTAGGCCATCATCTACATGACATAGCCCTGAATTTTCAAATGCGTAGCTCTTTGCAAAAGAGAGATATTGGCAAGGAAAAGCTGTCTTGTACCTTTGCATTTTTCTCCCAAACGAAGGACACTAGAAAGAAAATTTTAAAGCCTCCTGTTAGGCCATCATCTACACGACATAGCCCTGAATTTTCCAATGCGCAGCTCTTTGCAAAAGAGAGATATTGGCAAGGAAAAGCTGTCTTGTACCATTGCATTTTTCTCCCAAACGAAGGACACTAGAAAGAAAATTTTAAAGCCTCCTGTTAGACCATCATCTACACGGCATAGCCATAAATTTTCCAATGCGCAGCTCTTTGCAAAAGAGAGATATTGGCAAGGAAAAGCTGTCTTGTACCTTTGCATTTTTCTCCCAAACGAAGGACACTAGAAAGAAAATTTTAAAGCCTCCTGTTAGGCCATCATCTACACGACATAGCCCTGAATTTTCCAATGCGCAGCTCTTTGCAAAAGAGAGATATTGGCAAGGAAAAGCTGTATTGTACCATTGCATTTTTCTCCCAAACGAAGGACACTAGAAAGAAAATTTTAAAGCCTCCTGTTAGACCATCATCTACACGACATAGCCCTGAATTTTCCAAT
>NW_026970189.1:300000-407000 GCF_028390025.1 Pseudophryne corroboree | reverse complement strand
AATGGGGTGTCATAAGCAAGTCATTAGAATACTTTCCTACTAAATTTATAAGACATAAGCATTCAATATTTGAGTAAACAAAGAGAAAATAAAGCTATCTATTGGGTTTCACTAAAAAGTCCATTGGAAGACTTGACTATTGTTGTTAAAAGACATAGACATTCATATTATAGAGCCACAAACCACACTAGTAAAATAAAAACATGATAACATGGGATTCGAACAAACGACAGTCTTAATTTGATAGTGCAAACCCAACACCTTACTAACTGTGCTAACCAGACCATGCATACCATACACACAATTTATCAGAGATTTAAGTGAATAAGCTACAGTGTCCACAGAATTAAACATAATATATTCAATGGAGTGTCATAAGCAAATCATTAGAATACTTTCCTACTAAATTTATAAGACCTAAGCATTCAATATTTGAGTAAACAAAGAGAAAATAAAGCTATCTATTGGGTTTCACTAAAAAGTCCATTGGAAGACTTGACTATTGTTGTTAAAAGACATAGACATTCATATAATAGAGCCACAAACCACACTAGTAAAATAAAAACATGATAACATGGGATTCGAACAAACGACAGTCTTAATTTGATAGTGCAAACCCAACACCTTACTAACTGTGCTAACCAGACCGTGCATACAAGGCAAACAATTTATCAGAGATTTAAGTGAATAAGCTACAGTGTCCACAGAACTAAACATAATATATTCAATGGGGTGTCATAAGCAAGTCATTAGAATACTTTCCTACTAAATTTATAAGACATAAGCATTCAATATTTGAGTAAACAAAGAGAAAATAAAGCTATCTATTGGGTTTCACTAAAAAGTCCATTGGAAGACTTGACTATTGTTGTTAAAAGACATAGACATTCATATAATAGAGCCACAAACCACACTAGTAAAATAAAAACATGATAACATGGGATTCGAACAAACGACAGTCTTAATTTGATAGTGCAAACCCAACACCTTACTAACTGTGCTAACCAGACTGTGCATACCAGACATGCAATTTATCAGAGATTTAGGTGAATAAGCTACAGTGTCCAAGGTACTAAACATATATTCTATGGGGTGTCATAAGCAAGTCATTAGAATACTTTCCTACTAAATTTATAAGACATAAGCATTCAATATTTGAGTAAACAAAGAGAAAATAAAGCTATCTATTGGGTTTCACTAAAAAGTCAATTGGAAGACTTGACTATTGTTGTTAAAAGACATAGACATTCATATAATAGAGCCACAAACCACACTAGTAAAATAAAAACATGATAACATGGGATTCGAACAAACGACAGTCTTAATTTGATAGTGCAAACCCAACACCTTACTAACTGTGCTAACCAGACCGTGCATACAAGGCAAACAATTTATCAGAGATTTAAGTGAATAAGCTACAGTGTCCACAGAACTAAACATAATATATTCAATGGGGTGTCATAAGCAAGTCATTAGAATACTTTCCTACTAAATTTATAAGACATAAGCATTCAATATTTGAGTAAACAAAGAGAAAATAAAGCTATCTATTGGGTTTCACTAAAAAGTCCATTGGAAGACTTGACTATTGTTGTTAAAAGACATAGGCATTCATATTATAGAGCCACAAACCACACTAGTAAAATAAAAACATGATTACATGGTATTCGAACCAACGACAGTCTTAATTTGATAGTGCAAACCCAACACCTTACTAACTGTGCTAACCAGACTGTGCATACCAGACACACAAGTTATCAGAAATTTAAGTGAATAAGCTACAGTGTCCACGGAACTAAACATAATATATTCAATGGGGTGTCATAAGCAAGTCATTAGAATACTTTCCTACTAAATTTATAAGACATAAGCATTCAATATTTCAGTAAACAAAGAGAAAATAAAGCTATCTATTGGGTTTTACTAAAAAGTCCATTGGAAGACTTGACTATTGTTGTTAAAAGACATAGGCATTCATATTTTAGAGCCACAAACCACACTAGTAAAATAGTAACATGATAACATGGGATTCAAACCAACGACAGTCTTAATTTGATAGTGCAAACCCAACACCTTACTAACTGTGCTGACCAGACCGTGCATACCAGACACACAATTTATCAGAGATTTAAGTGAATAAGCTACAGTGTCCACAGAACTAAACATAATATATTCAATGGGGTGTCATAAGCAAGTCATTAGAATACTTTCCTACTAAATTTATAAGACATAAGCATTCAATATTTGAGTAAACAAAGAGAAAATAAAGCTATCTATTGGGTTTCACTAAAAAGTCCATTGGAAGACTTGACTATTGTTGTTAAAAGACATAGGCATTCATATTATAGAGCCACAAACCACACTAGTAAAATAAAAACATGGTAACATGGAATTCGAACCAATGACAGTCTTAATTTGATAGTGCAAACCCAACATCTTACTAACTGTGCTAAGCAGACTGTGCATACCAGACATGCAATTTATCAGAGATTTAAGTGAATAAGCTACAGTGTCCAAGGTACTAAACATAATATATTCTATGGGGTGTCATAAGCAAGTCATTAGAATACTTTTCTACTAAATTTATAAGACATAAGCATTCAATATTTGAGTAAACAAAGAGAAAATAAAGCTATCTATTGGGTTTCACTAAAAAGTCCATTGGAAGACTTGACTATTGTTGTTAAAAGACATAGGCATTCATATTATAGAGCCACAAACCACACTAGTAAAATAAAAACATGATAACATGGTATTCGAACCAATGACAGTCTTAATTTAATAGTGCAAACCCAACACCTTACTAACTGTGCTAACCAGACTGTACATACCAGACATGCAATTTATCAGAGATTTAAGTGAATAAGCTACAGTGTCCAAGGTACTAAACATAATATATTCTATGGGGTGTCATAAGCAAGTCATTAGAATACTTTTCTACTAAATTTATAAGACATAAGCATTCAATATTTGAGTAAACAAAGAGAAAATAAAGCTATCTATTGGGTTTCACTAAAAAGTCCATTGGAAGACTTGACTATTGTTGTTAAAAGACATAGGCATTCATATTATAGAGCCACAAACCACACTAGTAAAATAAAAACATGATAACATGGGATTCGAACCAATGACAGTCTTAATTTAATAGTGCAAACCCAACACCTTACTAACTGTGCTAACCAGACTGTGCATACCAGACACACAAGTTATCAGAGATTTAAGTGAATAAGCTACAGTGTCCACAGAACTAAACATAATATATTCAATGGGGTGTCATAAGCAAGTCATTAGAATACTTTCCTACTAAATTTATAAGATATAAGCATTCAATATTTGAGTAAACAAAGAGAAAATAAAGCTATCTATTGGGTTTCACTAAAAAGTCCATTGGAAGACTTGACTATTGTTGTTAAAAGACATAGGCATTCATATTTTAGAGCCACAAACCACACTAGTAAAATAGTAACATGATAACATGGGATTCAAACCAACGACAGTCTTAATTTGATAGTGCAAACCCAACACCTTACTAACTGTGCTGACCAGACCGTGCATACCAGACACACAATTTATCAGAGATTTAAGTGAATAAGCTACAGTGTCCACAGAACTAAACATAATATATTCAATGGGGTGTCATAAGCAAGTCATTAGAATACTTTCCTACTAAATTTATAAGACATAAGCATTCAATATTTGAGTAAACAAAGAGAAAATAAAGCTATCTATTGGGTTTCACTAAAAAGTCCATTGGAAGACTTGACTATTGTTGTTAAAAGACATAGGCATTCATATTATAGAGCCACAAACCACACTAGTAAAATAAAAACATGATTACATGGTATTCGAACCAATGACAGTCTCAATTTGATAGTGCAAACCCAACACCTTATTAACTGTGCTAACCAGACTGTGCATACCAGACACACAAGTTATCAGAGATTTAAGTGAATAAGCTACAGTGTCCACAGAACTAAACATAATATATTCAATGGGGTGTCATAAGCAAGTCATTAGAATACTTTCCTACTAAATTTATAAGATATAAGCATTCAATATTTGAGTAAACAAAGAGAAAATAAAGCTATCTATTGGGTTTCACTAAAAAGTCCATTGGAAGACTTGACTATTGTTGTTAAAAGACATAGGCATTCATATTATAGAGCCACAAACCACACTAGTAAAATAAAAACATGATAACATGGTGTTCGAACCAATGACAGTCTTAATTTAATAGTGCAAACCCAACACCTTACTAACTGTGCTAACCAGACTGTACATACCAGACATGTTATTTATCAGAGATTTAAGTGAATAAGCTACAGTGTCCAAGGTACTAAACATAATATATTCTATGGGGTGTCATAAGCAAGTCATTAGAATACTTTCCTACTAAATTTATAAGACATAAGCATTCAATATTTGAGTAAACAAAGAGAAAATAAAACTATCTATTGGGTTTCACTAAAAAGTCCATTGGAAGACTTGACTATTGTTGTTAAAAGACATAGGCATTCATATTATAGAGCCACAAACCACACTAGTAAAATAAAAACATGATAACATGATATTCGAACCAATGACAGTCTTAATTTGATAGTGCAAACCCAACACCTTACTAACTGTGCTAACCAGACTGTGCATACCAGACACACAAGTTATCAGAAATTTAAGTGAATAAGCCACAGTGTCCACGGAACTAAACATAATATATTCAATGGGGTGTCATAAGCAAGTCATTAGAATACTTTCCTACTAAATTTATAAGACATAAGCATTCAATATTTCAGTAAACAAAGAGAAAATAAAGCTATCTATTGGGTTTTACTAAAAAGTCCATTGGAAGACTTGACTATTGTTGTTAAAAGACATAGGCATTCATATTTTAGAGCAACAAACCACACTAGTAAAATAGAAACATGATAACATGGGATTCAAACCAATGACAGTCTTAATTTGATAGTGCAAACCCAACACCTTACTAACTGTGCTGACCAGACCGTGCATACCAGACACACAATTTATCAGAGATTTAAGTGAATAAGCTACAGTGTCCACAGAACTAAACATAATATATTCAATGGGGTGTCATAAGCAAGTTATTAGAATACTTTCCTACTAAATTTATAAGACATAAGCATTCAATATTTGAGTAAACAAAGAGAAAATAAAGCTATCTATTGGGTTTCACTAAAAAGTCCATTGGAAGACTTGACTATTGTTGTTAAAAGACATAGGCATTCATATTATAGAGCCACAAACCACACTAGTAAAATAAAAACATGATAAAATTGTATTTGAACTAATGACAGTCTTAATTTAATAGTGCAAACCCAACACCTTACTAACTGTGCTAACCAGACTGTACATACCAGACATGCAATTTATCAGAGATTTAAGTGAATAAGCTACAGTGTCCAAGGTACTAAACATAATATATTCTATGGGGTGTCATAAGCAAGTCATTAGAATACTTTCCTACTAAATTTATAAGACATAAGCATTCAATATTTGAGTAAACAAAGAGAAAATAAAGCTATCTATTAGGTTTCACTAAAAAGTCCATTGGAAGACTTGACTATTGTTGTTAAAAGACATAGGCATTCATATTATAGAGCCACAAACCACACTAGTAAAATAAAAACATGATAACATGGTATTCGAACCAATGACAGTCTTAATTTAATAGTGCAAACCCAACACCTTACTAACTGTGCTAACCAGACTGTACATACGAGACATGCAATTTATCAGAGATTTAAGTGAATAAGCTACAGTGTCCAAGGTACTAAACATAATATATTCAATGGGGTGTCATAAGCAAGTCATTAGAATACTTTCCTACTAAATTTATAAGACATAAGCATTCAATATTTAAGTAAACAAAGAGAAAATAAAGCTATCTATTGGGTTTCACTAAAAAGTCCATTGGAAGACTTGACTATTGTTGTTAAAAGACATAGGCATTCATATTATAGAGCCACAAACCACACTAGTAAAATAAAAACATGATAACATGGTATTTGAACCAATGACAGTCTTAATTTGATAGTGCAAACCCAACACCTTACTAACTGTGCTAACCAGACTGTGCATACCAAACACAAAATTTATCAGAAATTTAAGTGAATAAGCTACAGTATCCACGGAACTAAACATAATATATTCAATGGGGTGTCATAAGCAAGTCATTAGAATACTTTCCTACTAAATTTATAAGACATAAGCATTCAATATTTGAGTAAACAAAGAGAAAATAAAGCTATCTATTGGGTTTCACTAAAAAGTCCATTGGAAGACTTGACTATTGTTGTTAAAAGATATAGGCATTCATATTATAGAGCCACAAACCACACTAGTAAAATAGAAACATGATAACATGGGATTCAAACAAACGACAGTCTTAATTTGATAGTGCAAACCCAACACCTTACTAACTGTGCTAACCAGACTGTGCATACCAGACATGCAATTTATCAGAGATTTAAGTGAATAAGCTACAGTGTCCAAGGTACTAAACATAATATATTCTATGGGGTGTCATAAGCAAGTCATTAGAATACTTTCCTACTAAATTTATAAGACATAAGCATTCAATATTTGAGTAAACAAAGAGAAAATAAAGCTATCTATTGGGTTTCACTAAAAAGTCCATTGGAAGACTTGACTATTGTTGTTAAAAGACATAGACATTCATATTATAGAGCCACAAACCACACTAGTAAAATAAAAACATGATAACATGGGATTCGAACAAACGACAGTCTTAATTTGATAGTGCAAACACAACACCTTACTAACTGTGCTAACCAGACCATGCATACCAGACACACAATTTATCAGAGATTTAAGTGAATAAGCTACAGTGTCCACAGAATTAAACATAATATATTCAATGGAGTGTCATAAGCAAATCATTATAATACTTTCCTACTAAATTTATAAGACCTAAGCATTCAATATTTGAGTAAACAAAGAGAAAATAAAGCTATCTATTGGGTTTCACACTAAAAAGTCCATTGGAAGACTTGACTATTGTTGTTAAAAGACATAGGCATTCATATTTTAGAGCCACAAACCACACTAGTAAAATAGTAACATGATAACATGGGATTCAAACCAACGACAGTCTTAATTTGATAGTGCAAACCCAACACCTTACTAACTGTGCTGACCAGACCGTGCATACCAGACACACAATTTATCAGAGATTTAAGTGAATAAGCTACAGTGTCCACAGAACTAAACATAATATATTCAATGGGGTGTCATAAGCAAGTCATTAGAATACTTTCCTACTAAATTTATAAGACATAAGCATTCAATATTTGAGTAAACAAAGAGAAAATAAAGCTATCTATTGGGTTTCACTAAAAAGTCCATTGGAAGACTTGACTATTGTTGTTAAAAGACATAGGCATTCATATTATAGAGCCACAAACCACACTAGTAAAATAAAAACATGATTACATGGTATTCGAACCAATGACAGTCTCAATTTGATAGTGCAAACCCAACACCTTACTAACTGTGCTAACCAGACTGTGTATACCAGACACACAAGTTATCAGAGATTTAAGTGAATAAGCTACAGTGTCCACAGAACTAAACATAATATATTCAATGGGGTGTCATAAGCAAGTCATTAGAATACTTTCCTACTAAATTTATAAGATATAAGCATTCAATATTTGAGTAAACAAAGAGAAAATAAAGCTATCTATTGGGTTTCACTAAAAAGTCCATTGGAAGACTTGACTATTGTTGTTAAAAGACATAGGCATTCATATTATAGAGCCACAAACCACACTAGTAAAATAAAAACATGATAACATGGTATTCGAACCAATGACAGTCTTAATTTAATAGTGCAAACCCAACACCTTACTAACTGTGCTAACCAGACTGTACATACCAGACATGTTATTTATCAGAGATTTAAGTGAATAAGCTACAGTGTCCAAGGTACTAAACATAATATATTCTATGGGGTGTCATAAGCAAGTCATTAGAATACTTTCCTACTAAATTTATAAGACATAAGCATTCAATATTTGAGTAAACAAAGAGAAAATAAAACTATCTATTGGGTTTCACTAAAAAGTCCATTGGAAGACTTGACTATTGTTGTTAAAAGACATAGGCATTCATATTATAGAGCCACAAACCACACTAGTAAAATAAAAACATGATAACATGATATTCGAACCAATGACAGTCTTAATTTGATAGTGCAAACCCAACACCTTACTAACTGTGCTAACCAGACTGTGCATACCAGACACACAAGTTATCAGAAATTTAAGTGAATAAGCCACAGTGTCCACGGAACTAAACATAATATATTCAATGGGGTGTCATAAGCAAGTCATTAGAATACTTTCCTACTAAATTTATAAGACATAAGCATTCAATATTTCAGTAAACAAAGAGAAAATAAAGCTATCTATTGGGTTTTACTAAAAAGTCCATTGGAAGACTTGACTATTGTTGTTAAAAGACATAGGCATTCATATTTTAGAGCAACAAACCACACTAGTAAAATAAAAACATGATAAAATTGTATTTGAACTAATGACAGTCTTAATTTAATAGTGCAAACCCAACACCTTACTAACTGTGCTAACCAGACTGTACATACCAGACATGCAATTTATCAGAGATTTAAGTGAATAAGCTACAGTGTCCAAGGTACTAAACATAATATATTCTATGGGGTGTCATAAGCAAGTCATTAGAATACTTTCCTACTAAATTTATAAGACATAAGCATTCAATATTTGAGTAAACAAAGAGAAAATAAAGCTATCTATTAGGTTTCACTAAAAAGTCCATTGGAAGACTTGACTATTGTTGTTAAAAGACATAGGCATTCATATTATAGAGCCACAAACCACACTAGTAAAATAAAAACATGATAACATGGTATTCGAACCAATGACAGTCTTAATTTAATAGTGCAAACCCAACACCTTACTAACTGTGCTAACCAGACTGTACATACGAGACATGCAATTTATCAGAGATTTAAGTGAATAAGCTACAGTGTCCAAGGTACTAAACATAATATATTCAATGGGGTGTCATAAGCAAGTCATTAGAATACTTTCCTACTAAATTTATAAGACATAAGCATTCAATATTTAAGTAAACAAAGAGAAAATAAAGCTATCTATTGGGTTTCACTAAAAAGTCCATTGGAAGACTTGACTATTGTTGTTAAAAGACATAGGCATTCATATTATAGAGCCACAAACCACACTAGTAAAATAAAAACATGATAACATGGTATTTGAACCAATGACAGTCTTAATTTGATAGTGCAAACCCAACACCTTACTAACTGTGCTAACCAGACTGTGCATACCAAACACAAAATTTATCAGAAATTTAAGTGAATAAGCTACAGTATCCACGGAACTAAACATAATATATTCAATGGGGTGTCATAAGCAAGTCATTAGAATACTTTCCTACTAAATTTATAAGACATAAGCATTCAATATTTGAGTAAACAAAGAGAAAATAAAGCTATCTATTGGGTTTCACTAAAAAGTCCATTGGAAGACTTGACTATTGTTGTTAAAAGATATAGGCATTCATATTATAGAGCCACAAACCACACTAGTAAAATAGAAACATGATAACATGGGATTCAAACAAACGACAGTCTTAATTTGATAGTGCAAACCCAACACCTTACTAACTGTGCTAACCAGACTGTGCATACCAGACATGCAATTTATCAGAGATTTAAGTGAATAAGCTACAGTGTCCAAGGTACTAAACATAATATATTCTATGGGGTGTCATAAGCAAGTCATTAGAATACTTTCCTACTAAATTTATAAGACATAAGCATTCAATATTTGAGTAAACAAAGAGAAAATAAAGCTATCTATTGGGTTTCACTAAAAAGTCCATTGGAAGAC
This sequence comes from Pseudophryne corroboree, assembly GCF_028390025.1. Lineage (NCBI taxonomy): Eukaryota > Metazoa > Chordata > Amphibia > Anura > Myobatrachidae > Pseudophryne > Pseudophryne corroboree. The sequence goes on along the minus strand of NW_026970189.1, from coordinate 397,068 downwards.
TTGACTATTGTTGTTAAAAGACATAGACATTCATATTATAGAGCCACAAACCACACTAGTAAAATAAAAACATGATAACATGGGATTCGAACAAACAACAGTCTTAATTTGATAGTGCAAACACAACACCTTACTAACTGTGCTAACCAGACCATGCATACCAGACACACAATTTATCAGAGATTTAAGTGAATAAGCTACAGTGTCCACAGAATTAAACATAATATATTCAATGGAGTGTCATAAGCAAATCATTAGAATACTTTCCTACTAAATTTATAAGACCTAAGCATTCAATATTTGAGTAAACAAAGAGAAAATAAAGCTATCTATTGGGTTTCACACTAAAAAGTCCATTGGAAGACTTGACTATTGTTGTTAAAAGACATAGGCATTCATATTATAGAGCCACAAACCACACTAGTAAAATAAAAACATTATTACATGGTATTCGAACCAATGACAGTCTTAATTTGATAGTGCAAACCCAACACCTTACTAACTGTGCTAACCAGACCGTGCATACCAGACACACAAGTTATCAGAAATTTAAGTGAATAAGCTACAGTGTCCACGGAACTACACATAATATATTCAATGGGGTGTCATAAGCAAGTCATTAGAATACTTTCCTACTAAATTTATAAGACATAAGCATTCAATATTTCAGTAAACAAAGAGAAAATAAAGCTATCTATTGGGTTTTACTAAAAAGTCCATTGGAAGACTTGACTATTGTTGTTAAAAGACATAGGCATTCATATTTTAGAGCCACAAACCACACTAGTAAAATAGTAACATGATAACATGGGATTCAAACCAACGACAGTCCTAATTTGATAGTGCAAACCCAACACCTTACTAACTGTGCTGACCAGACCGTGCATACCAGACACACAATTTATCAGAGATTTAAGTGAATAAGCTACAGTGTCCACAGAACTAAACATAATATATTCAATGGGGTGTCATAAGCAAGTCATTAGAATACTTTCCTACTAAATTTATAAGACATAAGCATTCAATATTTGAGTAAACAAAGAGAAAATAAAGCTATCTATTGGGTTTCACTAAAAAGTCCATTGGAAGACTTGACTATTGTTGTTAAAAGACATAGGCATTCATATTATAGAGCAACAAACCACACTAGTAAAATTAAAACATGGTAACATGGAATTCGAACCAATGACAGTCTTAATTTGATAGTGCAAACCCAACATCTTACTAACTGTGCTAAGCAGACTGTGCATACCAGACATGCAATTTATCAGAGATTTAAGTGAATAAGCTACAGTGTCCAAGGTACTAAACATAATATATTCTATGGGGTGTCATAAGCAAGTCATTAGAATACTTTCCTACTAAATTTATAAGACATAAGCATTCAATATTTGAGTAAACAAAGAGAAAATAAAGCTATCTATTAGGTTTCACTAAAAAGTCCATTGGAAGACTTGACTATTGTTGTTAAAAGACATAGGCATTCATATTATAGAGCCACAAACCACACTAGTAAAATAAAAACATGATAACATGGTATTCGAACCAATGACAGTCTTAATTTAATAGTGCAAACCCAACACCTTACTAACTGTGCTAACCAGACTGTACATACCAGACATGCAATTTATCAGAGATTTAAGTGAATAAGCTACAGTGTCCAAGGTACTAAACATAATATATTCTATGGGGTGTCATAAGCAAGTCATTAGAATACTTTCCTACTAAATTTATAAGACATAAGCATTCAATATTTGAGTAAACAAAGAGAAAATAAAGCTATCTATTAGGTTTCACTAAAAAGTCCATTGGAAGACTTGACTATTGTTGTTAAAAGACATAGGCATTCATATTATAGAGCCACAAACCACACTAGTAAAATAAAAACATGATAACATGGTATTCGAACCAATGACAGTCTTAATTTAATAGTGCAAACCCAACACCTTACTAACTGTGCTAACCAGACAGTACATACCAGACATGCAATTTATCAGAGATTTAAGTGAATAAGCTACAGTGTCCAAGGTACTAAACATAATATATTCTATGGGGTGTCATAAGCAAGTCATTAGAATACTTACCTACTAAATTTATAAGACATAAGCATTCAATATTTGAGTAAACAAAGAGAAAATAAAGCTATCTATTGGGTTTCACTAAAAAGTCCATTGGAAGACTTGACTATTGTTGTTAAAAGACATAGGCATTCATATTATAGAGCCACAAACCACACTAGTAAAATAAAAACATGATAACATGGTATTTGAACCAATGACAGTCTTAATTTGATAGTGCAAACCCAACACCTTACTAACTGTGCTAACCAGACTGTGCATACCAGACACACAAGTTATCAGAAATTTAAGTGAATAAGCTACAGTGTCCACGGAACTACACATAATATATTCAATGGGGTGTCATAAGCAAGTCATTAGAATACTTTCCTACTAAATTTATAAGACATAAGCATTCAATATTTCAGTAAACAAAGAGAAAATAAAGCTATCTATTGGGTTTTACTAAAAAGTCCATTGGAAGACTTGACTATTGTTGTTAAAAGACATAGGCATTCATATTTTAGAGCCACAAACCACACTAGTAAAATAGTAACATGATAACATGGGATTCAAACCAACGACAGTCTTAATTTGATAGTGCAAACCCAACACCTTACTAACTGTGCTGACCAGACCGTGCATACCAGACACACAATTTATCAGAGATTTAAGTGAATAAGCTACAGTGTCCACAGAACTAAACATAATATATTCAATGGGGTGTCATAAGCAAGTCATTAGAATACTTTCCTACTAAATTTATAAGACATAAGCTTTCAATATTTGAGTAAACAAAGAGAAAATAAAGCTATCTATTGGGTTTCACTAAAAAGTCCATTGGAAGACTTGACTATTGTTGTTAAAAGACATAGGCATTCATATTAAAGAGCAACAAACCACACTAGTAAAATAAAAACATGGTAACATGGAATTCGAACCAATGACAGTCTTAATTTGATAGTGCAAACCCAACATCTTACTAACTGTGCTAAGCAGACTGTGCATACCAGACATGCAATTTATCAGAGATTTAAGTGAATAAGCTACAGTGTCCAAGGTACTAAACATAATATATTCTATGGGGTGTCATAAGCAAGTCATTAGAATACTTTCCTACTAAATTTATAAGACATAAGCATTCAATATTTGAGTAAACAAAGAGAAAATAAAGCTATCTATTAGGTTTCACTAAAAAGTCCATTGGAAGACTTGACTATTGTTGTTAAAAGACATAGGCATTCATATTATAGAGCCACAAACCACACTAGTAAAATAAAAACATGATAACATGGTATTCAAACAAACGACAGTCTTAATTTGATAGTGCAAACCCAACACCTTACTAACTGTGCTAACCAGACTGTGCATACCAGACATGCAATTTATCAGAGATTTAAGTGAATAAGCTACAGTGTCCAAGGTACTAAACATAATATATTCTATGGGGTGTCATAAGCAAGTCATTAGAATACTTAACTACTAAATTTATAAGACATAAGCATTCAATATTTGAGTAAACAAAGAGAAAATAAAGCTATCTATTGGGTTTCACTAAAAAGTCCATTGGAAGACTTGACTATTGTTGTTAAAAGACATAGACATTCATATTATAGAGCCACAAACCACACTAGTAAAATAAAAACATGATAACATGGGATTCAAACAAACGACAGTCTTAATTTGATAGTGCAAACCCAACACCTTACTATCTGTGCTAACCAGACCATGCATACCAGACACACAATTTATCAGAGATTTAAGTGAATAAGCTACAGTGTCCACAGAATTAAACATAATATATTCAATGGAGTGTCATAAGCAAATCATTAGAATACTTTCCTACTAAATTTATAAGACCTAAGCATTCAATATTTGAGTAAACAAAGAGAAAATAAAGCTATCTATTGGGTTTCACTAAAAAGTCCATTGGAAGACTTGACTATTGTTGTTAAAAGACATAGGCATTCATATTATAGAGCCACAAACCACACTAGTAAAATAAAAACATGATTACATGGTATTCGAACCAATGACAGTCTTAATTTGATAGTGCAAACCCAACACCTTACTAACTGTGCTAACCAGACTGTGCATACCAGACTCACAAGTTATCAGAAATTTAAGTGAATAAGCTACAGTGTCCACGGAACTAAACATAATATATTCAATGGGGTGTCATAAGCAAGTCATTAGAATACTTTCCTACTAAATTTATAAGACATAAGCATTCAATATTTCAGTAAACAAAGAGAAAATAAAGCTATCTATTGGGTTTCACTAAAAAGTCCATTGGAAGACTTGACTATTGTTGTTAAAAGACATAGGCATTCATATTATAGAGCAACAAACCACACTAGTAAAATAAAAACATGGTAACATGGAATTCGAACCAATGACAGTCTTAATTTGATAGTGCAAACCCAACATCTTACTAACTGTGCTAAGCAGACTGTGCATACCAGACATGCAATTTATCAGAGATTTAAGTGAATAAGCTACAGTGTCCAAGGTACTAAACATAATATATTCTATGGGGTGTCATAAGCAAGTCATTAGAATACTTTCCTACTAAATTTATAAGACATAAGCATTCAATATTTGAGTAAACAAAGAGAAAATAAAGCTATCTATTAGGTTTCACTAAAAAGTCCATTGGAAGACTTGACTATTGTTGTTAAAAGACATAGGCATTCATATTATAGAGCCACAAACCACACTAGTAAAATAAAAACATGATAACATGGTATTCGAACCAATGACAGTCTTAATTTAATAGTGCAAACCCAACACCTTACTAACTGTGCTAACCAGACTGTACATACCAGACATGCAATTTATCAGAGATTTAAGTGAATAAGCTACAGTGTCCAAGGTACTAAACATAATATATTCTATGGGGTGTCATAAGCAAGTCATTAGAATACTTTCCTACTAAATTTATAAGACATAAGCATTCAATATTTGAGTAAACAAAGAGAAAATAAAGCTATCTATTAGGTTTCACTAAAAAGTCCATTGGAAGACTTGACTATTGTTGTTAAAAGACATAGGCATTCATATTATAGAGCCACAAATCACACTAGTAAAATAAAAACATGATAACATGGTATTCGAACCAATGACAGTCTTAATTTAATAGTGCAAACCCAACACCTTACTAACTGTGCTAACCAGACAGTACATACCAGACATGCAATTTATCAGAGATTTAAGTGAATAAGCTACAGTGTCCAAGGTACTAAACATAATATATTCTATGGGGTGTCATAAGCAAGTCATTAGAATACTTACCTACTAAATTTATAAGACATAAGCATTCAATATTTGAGTAAACAAAGAGAAAATAAAGCTATCTATTGGGTTTCACTAAAAAGTCCATTGGAAGACTTGACTATTGTTGTTAAAAGACATAGGCATTCATATTATAGAGCCACAAACCACACTAGTAAAATAAAAACATGATAACATGGTATTTGAACCAATGACAGTCTTAATTTGATAGTGCAAACCCAACACCTTACTAACTGTGCTAACCAGACTGTGCATACCAGACACACAAGTTATCAGAAATTTAAGTGAATAAGCTACAGTGTCCACGGAACTACACATAATATATTCAATGGGGTGTCATAAGCAAGTCATTAGAATACTTTCCTACTAAATTTATAAGACATAAGCATTCAATATTTCAGTAAACAAAGAGAAAATAAAGCTATCTATTGGGTTTTACTAAAAAGTCCATTGGAAGACTTGACTATTGTTGTTAAAAGACATAGGCATTCATATTTTAGAGCCACAAACCACACTAGTAAAATAGTAACATGATAACATGGGATTCAAACCAACGACAGTCTTAATTTGATAGTGCAAACCCAACATCTTACTAACTGTGCTAAGCAGACTGTGCATACCAGACATGCAATTTATCAGAGATTTAAGTGAATAAGCTACAGTGTCCAAGGTACTAAACATAATATATTCTATGGGGTGTCATAAGCAAGTCATTAGAATACTTTCCTACTAAATTTATAAGACATAAGCATTCAATATTTGAGTAAACAAAGAGAAAATAAAGCTATCTATTAGGTTTCACTAAAAAGTCCATTGGAAGACTTGACTATTGTTGTTAAAAGACATAGGCATTCATATTATAGAGCCACAAACCACACTAGTAAAATAAAAACATGATAACATGGTATTCAAACAAACGACAGTCTTAATTTGATAGTGCAAACCCAACACCTTACTAACTGTGCTAACCAGACTGTGCATACCAGACATGCAATTTATCAGAGATTTAAGTGAATAAGCTACAGTGTCCAAGGTACTAAACATAATATATTCTATGGGGTGTCATAAGCAAGTCATTAGAATACTTAACTACTAAATTTATAAGACATAAGCATTCAATATTTGAGTAAACAAAGAGAAAATAAAGCTATCTATTGGGTTTCACTAAAAAGTCCATTGGAAGACTTGACTATTGTTGTTAAAAGACATAGACATTCATATTATAGAGCCACAAACCACACTAGTAAAATAAAAACATGATAACATGGGATTCAAACAAACGACAGTCTTAATTTGATAGTGCAAACCCAACACCTTACTATCTGTGCTAACCAGACCATGCATACCAGACACACAATTTATCAGAGATTTAAGTGAATAAGCTACAGTGTCCACAGAATTAAACATAATATATTCAATGGAGTGTCATAAGCAAATCATTAGAATACTTTCCTACTAAATTTATAAGACCTAAGCATTCAATATTTGAGTAAACAAAGAGAAAATAAAGCTATCTATTGGGTTTCACTAAAAAGTCCATTGGAAGACTTGACTATTGTTGTTAAAAGACATAGGCATTCATATTATAGAGCCACAAACCACACTAGTAAAATAAAAACATGATTACATGGTATTCGAACCAATGACAGTCTTAATTTGATAGTGCAAACCCAACACCTTACTAACTGTGCTAACCAGACTGTGCATACCAGACTCACAAGTTATCAGAAATTTAAGTGAATAAGCTACAGTGTCCACGGAACTAAACATAATATATTCAATGGGGTGTCATAAGCAAGTCATTAGAATACTTTCCTACTAAATTTATAAGACATAAGCATTCAATATTTCAGTAAACAAAGAGAAAATAAAGCTATCTATTGGGTTTTACTAAAAAGTCCATTGGAAGACTTGACTATTGTTGTTAAAAGACATAGGCATTCATATTTTAGAGCCACAAACCACACTAGTAAAATAGTAACATGATAACATGGGATTCAAACCAACGACAGTCTTAATTTGATAGTGCAAACCCAACACCTTACTAACTGTGCTGACCAGACCGTGCATACCAGACACACAATTTATCAGAGATTTAAGTGAATAAGCTACAGTGTCCACAGAACTAAACATAATATATTCAATGGGGTGTCATAAGCAAGTCATTAGAATACTTTCCTACTAAATTTATAAGACATAAGCATTCAATATTTGAGTAAACAAAGAGAAAATAAAGCTATCTATTGGGTTTCACTAAAAAGTCCATTGGAAGACTTGACTATTGTTGTTAAAAGACATAGGCATTCATATTATAGAGCCACAAACCACACTAGTAAAATAAAAACATGACAACATGGTATTCGAACCAATGACAGTCTTAATTTAATAGTGCAAACCCAACACCTTACTAACTGTGCTAACCAGACTGTACATACCAGACATGCAATTTATCAGAGATTTAAGTGAATAAGCTACAGTGTCCAAGGTACTAAACATAATATATTCTATGGGGTGTCATAAGCAAGTCATTAGAATACTTTCCTACTAAATTTATAAGACATAAGCATTCAATATTTGAGTAAACAAAGAGAAAATAAAGCTATCTATTGGGTTTCACTAAAAAGTCCATTGGAAGACTTGACTATTGTTGTTAAAAGACATAGGCATTCATATTATAGAGCCACAAACCACACTAGTAAAATAAAAACATGATTACATGGTATTCGAACCAATGACAGTCTTAATTTGATAGTGCAAACCCAACACCTTACTAACTGTGCTAACCAGACCGTGCATACCAGACACACAAGTTATCAGAGATTTAAGTGAATAAGCTACAGTGTCCACAGAACTAAACATAATATATTCAATGGGGTGTCATAAGCAAGTCATTAGAATACTTTCCTACTAAATTTATAAGACCTAAGCATTCAATATTTGAGTAAACAAAGAGAAAATAAAGCTATCTATTGGGTTTCACTAAAAAGTCCATTGGAAGACTTGACTATTGTTGTTAAAAGACATAGGCATTCATATTATAGAGCCACAAACCACACTAGTAAAATAAAAACATGATAACATGGTATTCGAACCAATGACAGTCTTAATTTAATAGTGCAAACCCAACACCTTACTAACTGTGCTAACCAGACTGTACATACCAGACATGCAATTTATCAGAGATTTAAGTGAATAAGCTACAGTGTCCAAGGTACTAAACATAATATATTCTATGGGGTGTCATAAGCAAGTCATTAGAATACTTTCCTACTAAATTTATAAGACATAAGCATTCAATATTTGAGTAAACAAAGAGAAAATAAAGCTATCTATTGGGTTTCACTAAAAAGTCCATTGGAAGACTTGACTATTGTTGTTAAAAGATATAGGCATTCATATTATAGAGCCACAAACCACACTAGTAAAATAAAAACATGATAACATGGTATTCGAACCAATGACAGTCTTAATTTGATAGTGCAAACCCAACACCTTACTAACTGTGCTAACCAGACTGTGCATAGCAGACACACAAGTTATCAGAAATTTAAGAGAATAAGCCACAGTGTCCACGGAACTAAACATAATATATTCAATGGGGTGTCATAAGCAAGTCATTAGAATACTTTCCTACTAAATTTATAAGACATAAGCATTCAATATTTCAGTAAACAAAGAGAAAATAAAGCTATCTATTGGGTTTTACTAAAAAGTCCATTGGAAGACTTGACTATTGTTGTTAAAAGACATAGGCATTCATATTTTAGAGCCACAAACCACACTAGTAAAACAGAAACATGATAACATGGGATTCAAACCAACGACAGTCTTAATTTGATAGTGCAAACCCAACACCTTACTAACTGTGCTGACCAGACCGTGCATACCAGACACACAATTTATCAGAGATTTAAGTGAATAAGCTACAGTGTCCACAGAACTAAACATAATATATTCAATGGGGTGTCATAAGCAAGTTATTAGAATACTTTCCTACTAAATTTATAAGACATAAGCATTCAATATTTGAGTAAACAAAGAGAAAATAAAGCTATCTATTGGGTTTCACTAAAAAGTCCATTGGAAGACTTGACTATTGTTGTTAAAAGACATAGGCATTCATATTATAGAGCCACAAACCACACTAGTAAAATAAAAACATGATAAAATAGTATTCGAACTAATGACAGTCTTAATTTAATAGTGCAAACCCAACACCTTACTAACTGTGCTAACCAGACTGTGCATACCAGACATGCAATTTATCAGAGATTTAAGTGAATAAGCTACAGTGTCCAAGGTACTAAACATAATATATTCTATGGGGTGTCATAAGCAAGTCATTAGAATACTTTCCTACTAAATTTATAAGACATAAGCATTCAATATTTGAGTAAACAAAGAGAAAATAAAGCTATCTATTGGGTTTCACTAAAAAGTCCATTGGAAGACTTGACTATTGTTGTTAAAAGACATAGGCATTCATATTATAGAGCCACAAACCACACTAGTAAAATAAAAACATGATAACATGGTATTCGAACCAATGACAGTCTTAATTTAATAGTGCAAACCCAACACCTTACTAACTGTGCTAACCAGACTGTACATAACAGACATGCAATTTATCAGAGATTTAAGTGAATAAGCTACAGTGTCCAAGGTACTAAACATAATATATTCTATGGGGTGTCATAAGCAAGTCATTAGAATACTTTCCTACTAAATTTATAAGACATAAGCATTCAATATTTGAGTAAACAAAGAGAAAATAAAGCTATCTATTGGGTTTCACTAAAAAGTCCATTGGAAGACTTGACTATTGTTGTTAAAAGACATAGGCATTCATATTATAGAGCCACAAACCACACTAGTAAAATAAAAACATGATAACATGGTATTCAAACCAATGACAGTCTTAATTTGATAGTGCAAACCCAACACATTACTAACTGTGCTATCCAGACTGTGCATACCAAACACAAAATTTATCAGAAATTTAAGTGAATAAGCTACAGTATCCACGGAACTAAACATAATATATTCAATGGGGTGTCATAAGCAAGTCATTAGAATACTTTCCTACTAAATTTATAAGACATAAGCATTCAATATTTGAGTAAACAAAGAGAAAATAAAGCTATCTATTGGGTTTCACTAAAAAGTCCATTGGAAGACTTGACTATTGTTGTTAAAAGATATAGGCATTCATATTATAGAGCCACAAACCACACTAGTAAAATAGAAACATGATAACATGGGATTCAAACAAACGACAGTCTTAATTTGATAGTGCAAACCCAACACCTTACTAACTGTGCTAACCAGACTGTGCATACCAGACATGCAATTTATCAGAGATTTAAGTGAATAAGCTACAGTGTCCAAGGTACTAAACATAATATATTCTATGGGGTGTCATAAGCAAGTCATTAGAATACTTTCCTACTAAATTTATAAGACATAAGCATTCAATATTTGAGTAAACAAAGAGAAAATAAAGCTATCTATTGTGTTTCACTAAAAAGTCCATTGGAAGACTTGACTATTGTTGTTAAAAGACATAGACATTCATATTATAGAGCCACAAACCACACTAGTAAAATAAAAACATGATAACATGGGATTCGAACAAACGACAGTCTTAATTTGATAGTGCAAACCCAACACCTTACTAACTGTGCTAACCAGACCATGCATACCAGACACACAATTTATCAGAGATTTAAGTGAATAAGCTACAGTGTCCACAGAATTAAACATAATATATTCAATGGAGTGTCATAAGCAAATCATTAGAATACTTTCCTACTAAATGTATAAGACCTAAGCATTCAATATTTGAGTAAACAAAGAGAAAATAAAGCTATCTATTGGGTTTCACTAAAAAGTCCATTGGAAGACTTGACTATTGTTGTTAAAAGACAAAGGCATTCATATTATAGAGCCACAAACCACACTAGTAAAATAAAAACATGATAACATGGTATTCGAACCAATGACAATCTTAATTTGATAGTGCAAACCCAACACCTTACTAACTGTGCTAACCAGACTGTGCATACCAGACATGCAATTTATCAGAGATTTAGGTGAATACGCTACAGTGTCCAAGGTACTAAACATAATATATTCTATGGGGTGTCATAAGCAAGTCATTAGAATACTTTCCTACTAAATTTATAAGACATAAGCATTCAATATTTGAGTAAACAAAGAGAAAATAAAGCTATCTATTGGGTTTCACTAAAAAGTCCATTGGAAGACTTGACTATTGTTGTTAAAAGACATAGATATTCATATTATAGAGCCACAAACCACACTAGAAAAATAAAAACATGATAACATGGTATTTGAACCAATGACAGTCTTAATTTGATAGTGCAAACCCAACACCTTACTAACTGTGCTAACCAGACCGTGCATACAAGACAAACAATTTATCAGAGATTTAAGTGAATAAGCTACAGTGTCCACAGAACTAAACATAATATATTCAATGGGGTGTCATAAGCAAGTCATTAGAATACTTTCCTACTAAATTTATAAGACATAAGCATTCAATATTTGAGTAAACAAAGAGAAAATAAAGCTATCTATTGGGTTTCACTAAAAAGTCCATTGGAAGACTTGACTATTGTTGTTAAAAGACATAGGCATTCATATTATAGAGCCACAAACTACACTAGTAAAATAAAAACATGATTACATGGTATTCGAACCAATGACAGTCTTAATTTGATAGTGCAAACCCAACATCTTACTAACTGTGCTAACCAGAATGTGCATACCAGACACACAAGTTATCAGAAATTTAAGTGAATAAGCTACAGTGTCCACGGAACTAAACATAATATATTCAATGGGGTGTCATAAGCAAGTCATTAGAATACTTTCCTACTAAATTTATAAGACATAAGCATTCAATATTTCAGTAAACAAAGAGAAAATAAAGCTATCTATTGGGTTTTACTAAAAAGTCCATTGGAAGACTTGACTATTGTTGTTAAAAGACATAGGCATTCATATTTTAGAGCCACAAACCACACTAGTAAAATAGTAACATGGGATTCAAACCAACGACAGTCTTAATTTGATAGTGCAAACCCAACACCTTACTAACTGTGCTGACCAGACCGTGCATACCAGACACACAATTTATCAGATATTTAAGTGAATAAGCTACAGTGTCCACAGAACTAAACATAATATATTCAATGGGGTGTCATAAGCAAGTCATTAGAATACTTTCCTACTAAATTTATAAGACATAAGCATTCAATATTTGAGTAAACAAAGAGAAAATAAAGCTATCTATTGGGTTTCACTAAAAAGTCCATTGGAAGACTTGACTATTGTTGTTAAAAGACATAGGCATTCATATTATAGAGCCACAAACCACACTAGTAAAATAAAAACATGGTAACATGGAATTCGAACCAATGACAGTCTTAATTTGATAGTGCAAACCCAACATCTTACTAACTGTGCTAAGCAGACTGTGCATACCAGACATGCAATTTATCAGAGATTTAAGTGAATAAGCTACAGTGTCCAAGGTACTAAACATAATATATTCTATGGGGTGTCATAAGCAAGTCATTAGAATACTTTTCTACTAAATTTATAAGACATAAGCATTCAATATTTGAGTAAACAAAGAGAAAATAAAGCTATCTATTGGGTTTCACTAAAAAGTCCATTGGAAGACTTGACTATTGTTGTTAAAAGACATAGGCATTCATATTATAGAGCCACAAACCACACTAGTAAAATAAAAACATGATAACATGGTATTCAAACCAATGACAGTCTTAATTTAATAGTGCAAACCCAACACCTTACTAAATGTGCTAACCAGACTGTACATACCAGACATGCAATTTATCAGAGATTTAAGTGAATAAGCTACAGTGTCCAAGGTACTAAACATAATATATTCTATGGGGTGTCATAAGCAAGTCATTAGAATACTTTCCTACTAAATTTATAAGACATAAGCATTCAATATTTGAGTAAACAAAGAGAAAATAAAGCTATCTATTGGGTTTCACTAAAAAGTCCATTGGAAGACTTGACTATTGTTGTTAAAAGACATAGGCATTCATATTATAGAGCCACAAACCACACTAGTAAAATAAAAACATGATAACATGGTATTCGAGCCAATGACAGTCTTAATTTGATAGTGCAAACCCAACACCTTACTAACTGTGCTAACCAGACTGTGCATAACAAACACAAAATTTATCAGAAATTTAAGTGAATAAGCTACAGTATCCACGGAACTAAACATAATATATTCAATGGGGTGTCATAAGCAAGTCATTAGAATACTTTCCTACTAAATTTATAAGACATAAGCATTCAATATTTGAGTAAACAAAGAGAAAATAAAGCTATCTATTGGGTTTCACTAAAAAGTCCATTGGAAGACTTGACTATTGTTGTTAAAAGATATAGGCATTCATATTATAGAGCCACAAACCACACTAGTAAAATAGAAACATGATAACATGGGATTCAAACAAACGACAGTCTTAATTTGATAGTGCAAACCCAACACCTTACTAACTGTGCTAACCAGACTGTGCATACCAGACATGCAATTTATCAGAGATTTAAGTGAATAAGCTACAGTGTCCAAGGTACTAAACATAATATATTCTATGGGGTGTCATAAGCAAGTCATTAGAATACTTTCCTACTAAATTTATAAGACATAAGCATTCAATATTTGAGTAAACAAAGAGAAAATAAAGCTATCTATTGGGTTTCACTAAAAAGTCCATTGGAAGACTTGACTATTGTTGTTAAAAGACATAGACATTCATATTATAGAGCCACAAACCACACTAGTAAAATAAAAACATGATAACATGGGATTCGAACAAACGACAGTCTTAATTTGATAGTGCAAACCCAACACCTTACTAACTGTGCTAACCAGACCATGCATACCAGACATACAATTTATCAGAGATTTAAGTGAATAAGCTACAGTGTCCACAGAATTAAACATAATATATTCAATGGAGTGTCATAAGCAAATCATTAGAATACTTTCCTACTAAATTTATAAGACCTAAGCATTCAATATTTGAGTAAACAAAGAGAAAATAAAGCTATCTATTGGGTTTCACTAAAAAGTCCATTGGAAGACTTGACTATTGTTGTTAAAAGACAAAGGCATTCATATTATAGAGCCACAAACCACACTAGTAAAATAAAAACATGATAACATGGTATTCGAACCAATGACAATCTTAATTTGATAGTGCAAACCCAACACCTTACTAACTGTGCTAACCAGACTGTGCATACCAGACATGCAATTTATCAGAGATTTAGGTGAATAAGCTACAGTGTATAAGGTACTAAACATAATATATTCTATGGGGTGTCATAAGCAAGTCATTAGAATACTTTCCTACTAAATTTATAAGACATAAGCATTCAATATTTGAGTAAACAAAGAGAAAATAAAGCTATCTATTGGGTTTCACTAAAAAGTCCATTGGAAGACTTGACTATTGTTGTTAAAAGACATAGATATTCATATTATAGAGCCACAAACCACACTAGAAAAATAAAAACATGATAACATGGTATTTGAACCAATGACAGTCTTAATTTGATAGTGCAAACCCAACACCTTACTAACTGTGCTAACCAGACCGTGCATACAAGACAAACAATTTATCAGAGATTTAAGTGAATAAGCTACAGTGTCCACAGAACTAAACATAATATATTCAATGGGGTGTCATAAGCAAGTCATTATAATACTTTCCTACTAAATTTATAAGACATAAGCATTCAATATTTGAGTAAACAAAGAGAAAATAAAGCTATCTATTGGGTTTCACTAAAAAGTCCATTGGAAGACTTGACTATTGTTGTTAAAAGACATAGGCATTCATATTATAGAGCCACAAACTACACTAGTAAAATAAAAACATGATTACATGGTATTCGAACCAATGACAGTCTTAATTTGATAGTGCAAACCCAACACCTTACTAACTGTGCTAACCAGACTGTGCATACCAGACACACAAGTTATCAGAAATTTAAGTGAATAAGCTACAGTGTCCACGGAACTAAACATAATATATTCAATGGGGTGTCATAAGCAAGTCATTAGAATACTTTCCTACTAAATTTATAAGACATAAGCATTCAATATTTCAGTAAACAAAGAGAAAATAAAGCTATCTATTGGGTTTTACTAAAAAGTCCATTGGAAGACTTGACTATTGTTGTTAAAAGACATAGGCATTCATATTTTAGAGCCACAAACCACACTAGTAAAATAGTAACATGATAACATGGGATTCAAACCAACGACAGTCTTAATTTGATAGTGCAAACCCAACACCTTACTAACTGTGCTGACCAGACCGTGCATACCAGACCCACAATTTATCAGAGATTTAA
Source organism: Pseudophryne corroboree (assembly GCF_028390025.1). NCBI lineage: Eukaryota > Metazoa > Chordata > Amphibia > Anura > Myobatrachidae > Pseudophryne > Pseudophryne corroboree. The sequence goes on along the minus strand of NW_026970189.1, from coordinate 381,277 downwards.
GTGAATAAGCTACAGTGTCCACAGAACTAAACACAATATATTCAATGGGGTGTCATAAGCAAGTCATTAGAATACTTTCCTACTAAATTTATAAGACATAAGCATTCAATATTTGAGTAAACAAAGAGAAAATAAAGCTATCTATTGGGTTTCACTAAAAAGTCCATTGGAAGACTTGACTATTGTTGTTAAAAGACATAGGCATTCATATTATAGAGCCACAAACCACACTAGTAATATAAAAAATGGTAACATGGAATTCGAACCAATGACAGTCTTAATTTGATAGTGCAAACCCAACATCTTTCTAACTGTGCTAAGCAGACTGTGCATACCAGACATGCAATTTATCAGAGATTTAAGTGAATAAGCTACAGTGTCCAAGGTACTAAACATAATATATTCTATGGGGTGTCATAAGCAAGTCATTAGAATACTTTTCTACTAAATTTATAAGACATAAGCATTCAATATTTGAGTAAACAAAGAGAAAATAAAGCTATCTATTGGGTTTCACTAAAAAGTCCATTGGAAGACTTGACTATTGTTGTTAAAAGACATAGGCATTCATATTATAGAGCCACAAACCACACTAGTAAAATAAAAACATGATAACATGGTATTCAAACCAATGACAGTCTTAATTTAATAGTGCAAACCCAACACCTTACTAAATGTGCTAACCAGACTGTACATACCAGACATGCAATTTATCAGAGATTTAAGTGAATAAGGCTACAGTGTCCAAGGTACTAAACATAATATATTCTATGGGGTGTCATAAGCAAGTCATTAGAATACTTTCCTACTAAATTTATAAGACATAAGCATTCAATATTTGAGTAAACAAAGAGAAAATAAAGCTATCTATTGGGTTTCACTAAAAAGTCCATTGGAAGACTTGACTATTGTTGTTAAAAGACATAGGCATTCATATTATAGAGCCACAAACTACACTAGTAAAATAAAAACATGATAACATAGTATTCGAACCAATGACAGTCTTAATTTGATAGTGCAAACCCAACACCTTACTAACTGTGCTAACCAGACTGTGCATACCAAACACAAAATTTATCAGAAATTTAAGTGAATAAGCTACAGTATCCACGGAACTAAACATAATATATTCAATGGGGTGTCATAAGCAAGTCATTAGAATACTTTCCTACTAAATTTATAAGACATAAGCATTCAATATTTGAGTAAACAAAGAGAAAATAAAGCTATCTATTGGGTTTCACTAAAAAGTCCATTGGAAGACTTGACTATTGTTGTTAAAAGATATAGGCATTCATATTATAGAGCCACAAACCACACTAGTAAAATAGAAACATGATAACATGGGATTCAAACAAATGACAGTCTTAATTTGATAGTGCAAACCCAACACCTTACTAACTGTGCTAACCAGACTGTGCATACCAGACATGCAATTTATCAGAGATTTAAGTGAATAAGCTACAGTGTCCAAGGTACTAAACATAATATATTCTATGGGGTGTCATAAGCAAGTCATTAGAATACTTTCCTACTAAATTTATAAGACCTAAGCATTCAATATTTGAGTAAACAAAGAGAAAATAAAGCTATCTGTTGGGTTTCACTAAAAAGTCCATTGGAAGACTTGACTATTGTTGTTAAAAGACATAGGCATTTATATTATAGAGCCACAAACCACACTAGTAAAATAAAAACATGATAACATGGTATTCGAACCAATGACAGTCTTAATTTGATAGTGCAAACCCAACACCTTACTAACTGTGCTAACCAGACTGTGCATACCAGACACACAAGTTATCAGAAATTTAAGTGAATAAGCCACAGTGTCCACGGAACTAAACATAATATATTCAATGGGGTGTCATAAGCAAGTCATTAGAATACTTTCCTACTAAATTTATAAGACATAAGCATTCAATATTTCAGTAAACAAAGAGAAAATAAAGCTATCTATTGGGTTTTACTAAAAAGTCCATTGGAAGACTTGATTATTGTTGTTAAAAGACATAGGCATTCATATTATAGAGCCACAAACCACACTAGTAAAATAAAAACATGATATTCGAACCAATGACAGTCTTAATTTAATAGTGCAAACCCAACACCTTACTAACTGTGCTAACCAGACTGTACATACCAGACATGCAATTTATCAGAGATTTAAGTGAATAAGCTACAGTGTCCAAGGTACTAAACATAATATATTCTATGGGGTGTCATAAGCAAGTCATTAGAATACTTTCCTACTAAATTTATAAGACATAAGCATTCAATATTTGAGTAAACAAAGAGAAAATAAAGCTATCTATTGGGTTTCACTAAAAAGTCCATTGGAAGACTTGACTATTGTTGTTAAAAGACATAGGCATTCATATTATAGAGCCACAAACCACACTAGTAAAATAAAAACATGATAACATGGTATTCGAGCCAATGACAGTCTTAATTTGATAGTGCAAACCCAACACCTTACTAACTGTGCTAACCAGACTGTGCATACCAAACACAAAATTTATCAGAAATTTAAGTGAATAAGCTACAGTATCCACGGAACTAAACATAATATATTCAATGGGGTGTCATAAGCAAGTCATTAGAATACTTTCCTACTAAATTTATAAGACATAAGCATTCAATATTTGAGTAAACAAAGAGAAAATAAAGCTATCTATTGGGTTTCACTAAAAAGTCCATTGGAAGACTTGACTATTGTTGTTAAAAGATATAGGCATTCATATTATAGAGCCACAAACCACACTAGTAAAATAGAAACATGATAACATGGGATTCAAACAAACGACAGTCTTAATTTGATAGTGCAAACCCAACACCTTACTAACTGTGCTAACCAGACTGTGCATACCAGACATGCAATTTATCAGAGATTTAAGTGAATAAGCTACAGTGTCCAAGGTACTAAACATAATATATTCTATGGGGTGTCATAAGCAAGTCATTAGAATACTTTCCTACTAAATTTATAAGACATAAGCATTCAATATTTGAGTAAACAAAGAGAAAATAAAGCTATCTATTGGGTTTCACTAAAAAGTCCATTGGAAGACTTGACTATTGTTGTTAAAAGACATAGACATTCATATTATAGAGCCACAAACCACACTAGTAAAATAAAAACATGATAACATGGGATTCGAACAAACGACAGTCTTAATTTGATAGTGCAAACCCAACACCTTACTAACTGTGCTAACCAGACCATGCATACCAGACACACAATTTATCAGAGATTTAAGTGAATAAGCTACAGTGTCCACAGAATTAAACATAATATATTCAATGGAGTGTCATAAGCAAATCATTAGAATACTTTCCTACTAAATTTATAAGACCTAAGCATTCAATATTTGAGTAAACAAAGAGAAAATAAAGCTATCTATTGGGTTTCACTAAAAAGTCCATTGGAAGACTTGACTATTGTTGTTAAAAGACAAAGGCATTCATATTATAGAGCCACAAACCACACTAGTAAAATAAAAACATGATAACATGGTATTCGAACCAATGACAATCTTAATTTGATAGTGCAAACCCAACACCTTACTAACTGTGCTAACCAGACTGTGCATACCAGACATGCAATTTATCAGAGATTTAGGTGAATAAGCTACAGTGTCCAAGGTACTAAACATAATATATTCTATGGGGTGTCATAAGCAAGTCATTAGAATACTTTCCTACTAAATTTATAAGACATAAGCATTCAATATTTGAGTAAACAAAGAGAAAATAAAGCTATCTATTGGGTTTCACTAAAAAGTCCATTGGAAGACTTGACTATTGTTGTTAAAAGACATAGATATTCATATTATAGAGCCACAAACCACACTAGAAAAATAAAAACATGATAACATGGTATTTGAACCAATGACAGTCTTAATTTGATAGTGCAAACCCAACACCTTACTAACTGTGCTAACCAGACCGTGCATACAAGACAAACAATTTATCAGAGATTTAAGTGAATAAGCTACAGTGTCCACAGAACTAAACATAATATATTCAATGGGGTGTCATAAGCAAGTCATTAGAATACTTTCCTACTAAATTTATAAGACATAAGCATTCAATATTTCAGTAAACAAAGAGAAAATAAAGCTATCTATTGGGTTTCACTAAAAAGTCCATTGGAAGACTTGACTATTGTTGTTAAAAGACATAGGCATTCATATTATAGAGCCACAAACTACACTAGTAAAATAAAAACATGATAACATAGTATTCGAACCAATGACAGTCTTAATTTGATAGTGCAAACCCAACACCTTACTAACTGTGCTAACCAGACTGTGCATACCAAACACAAAATTTATCAGAAATTTAAGTGAATAAGCTACAGTATCCACGGAACTAAACATAATATATTCAATGGGGTGTCATAAGCAAGTCATTAGAATACTTTCCTACTAAATTTATAAGACATAAGCATTCAATATTTGAGTAAACAAAGAGAAAATAAAGCTATCTATTGGGTTTCACTAAAAAGTCCATTGGAAGACTTGACTATTGTTGTTAAAAGATATAGGCATTCATATTATAGAGCCACAAACCACACTAGTAAAATAGAAACATGATAACATGGGATTCAAACAAACGACAGTCTTAATTTGATAGTGCAAACCCAACACCTTACTAACTGTGCTAACCAGACTGTGCATACCAGACATGCAATTTATCAGAGATTTAAGTGAATAAGCTACAGTGTCCAAGGTACTAAACATAATATATTCTATGGGGTGTCATAAGCAAGTCATTAGAATACTTTCCTACTAAATTTATAAGACCTAAGCATTCAATATTTGAGTAAACAAAGAGAAAATAAAGCTATCTGTTGGGTTTCACTAAAAAGTCCATTGGAAGACTTGACTATTGTTGTTAAAAGACATAGGCATTCATATTATAGAGCCACAAACCACACTAGTAAAATAAAAACATGGTAACATGGAATTCGAACCAATGACAGTCTTAATTTGATAGTGCAAACCCAACATCTTACTAACTGTGCTAAGCAGACTGTGCATACCAGACATGCAATTTATCAGAGATTTAAGTGAATAAGCTACAGTGTCCAAGGTACTAAACATAATATATTCTATGGGGTGTCATAAGCAAGTCATTAGAATACTTTTCTACTAAATTTATAAGACATAAGCATTCAATATTTGAGTAAACAAAGAGAAAATAAAGCTATCTATTGGGTTTCACTAAAAAGTCCATTGGAAGACTTGACTATTGTTGTTAAAAGACATAGGCATTCATATTATAGAGCCACAAACCACACTAGTAAAATAAAAACATGATAACATAGTATTCGAACCAATGACAGTCTTAATTTGATAGTGCAAACCCAACACCTTACTAACTGTGCTAACCAGACTGTGCATACCAAACACAAAATTTATCAGAAATTTAAGTGAATAAGCTACAGTATCCACGGAACTAAACATAATATATTCAATGGGGTGTCATAAGCAAGTCATTAGATTACTTTCCTACTAAATTTATAAGACATAAGCATTCAATATTTGAGTAAACAAAGAGAAAATAAAGCTATCTATTGGGTTTCACTAAAAAGTCCATTGGAAGACTTGACTATTGTTGTTAAAAGATATAGGCATTCATATTATAGAGCCACAAACCACACTAGTAAAATAGAAACATGATAACATGGGATTCAAACAAACGACAGTCTTAATTTGATAGTGCAAACCCAACACCTTACTAACTGTGCTAACCAGACTGTGCATACCAGACATGCAATTTATCAGAGATTTAAGTGAATAAGCTACAGTGTCCAAGGTACTAAACATAATATATTCTATGGGGTGTCATAAGCAAGTCATTAGAATACTTTCCTACTAAATTTATAAGACATAAGCATTCAATATTTGAGTAAACAAAGAGAAAATAAAGCTATCTATTGGGTTTCACTAAAAAGTCCATTGGAAGACTTGACTATTGTTGTTAAAAGACATAGACATTCATATTATAGAGCCACAAACCACACTAGTAAAATAAAAACATGATAACAAGGGATTCGAACAAACGACAGTCTTAATTTGATAGTGCAAACCCAACACCTTACTAACTGTGCTAACCAGACCATGCATGCTAGACACACAATTTATCAGAGATTTAAGTGAATAAGCTACAGTGTCCACAGAATTAAACATAATATATTCAATGGAGTGTCATAAGCAAATCATTAGAATACTTTCCTACTAAATTTATAAGACCTAAGCATTCAATATTTGAGTAAACAAAGAGAAAATAAAGCTATCTGTTGGGTTTCACTAAAAAGTCCATTGGAAGACTTGACTATTGTTGTTAAAAGACATAGGCATTCATATTATAGAGCCACAAACCACACTAGTAAAATAAAAACATGGTAACATGGAATTCGAACCAATGACAGTCTTAATTTGATAGTGCAAACCCAACATCTTACTAACTGTGCTAAGCAGACTGTGCATACCAGACATGCAATTTATCAGAGATTTAAGTGAATAAGCTACAGTGTCCAAGGTACTAAACATAATATATTCTATGGGGTGTCATAAGCAAGTCATTAGAATACTTTTCTACTAAATTTATAAGACATAAGCATTCAATATTTGAGTAAACAAAGAGAAAATAAAGCTATCTATTGGGTTTCACTAAAAAGTCCATTGGAAGACTTGACTATTGTTGTTAAAAGACATAGGCATTCATATTATAGAGCCACAAACCACACTAGTAAAATAAAAACATGATAACATGGTATTCAAACCAATGACAGTCTTAATTTAATAGTGCAAACCCAACACCTTACTAAATGTGCTAACCAGACTGTACATACCAGACATGCAATTTATCAGAGATTTAAGTGAATAAGGCTACAGTGTCCAAGGTACTAAACATAATATATTCTATGGGGTGTCATAAGCAAGTCATTAGAATACTTTCCTACTAAATTTATAAGACATAAGCATTCAATATTTGAGTAAACAAAGAGAAAATAAAGCTATCTATTGGGTTTCACTAAAAAGTCCATTGGAAGACTTGACTATTGTTGTTAAAAGACATAGGCATTCATATTATAGAGCCACAAACCACACTAGTAAAATAAAAACATGATAACATGGTATTCGAACCAATGACAGTCTTAATTTGATATTGCAAACCCAACACCTTACTAACTGTGCTAACCAGACTGTGCATACCAGACACACAAGTTATCAGAAATTTAAGTGAATAAGCCACAGTGTCCACGGAACTAAACATAATATATTCAATGGGGTGTCATAAGCAAGTCATTAGAATACTTTCCTACTAAATTTATAAGACATAAGCATTCAATATTTCAGTAAACAAAGAGAAAATAAAGCTATCTATTGGGTTTTACTAAAAAGTCCATTGGAAGACTTGACTATTGTTGTTAAAAGACATAGGCATTCATATTTTAGAGCCACAAACCACACTAGTAAAATAGAAACATGATAACATGGGATTCAAACCAACGACAGTCTTAATTTGATAGTGCAAACCCAACACCTTACTAACTGTGCTGACCAGACCGTGCATACCAGACACACAATTTATCAGAGATTTAAGTGAATAAGCTACAGTGTCCACAGAACTAAACATAATATATTCAATGGGGTGTCATAAGCAAGTTATTAGAATACTTTCCTACTAAATTTATAAGACATAAGCATTCAATATTTGAGTAAACAAAGAGAAAATAAAGCTATCTATTGGGTTTCACTAAAAAGTCCATTGGAAGACTTGACTATTGTTGTTAAAAGACATAGGCATTCATATTATAGAGCCACAAACCACACTAGTAAAATAAAAACATGATAAAATGGTATTCGAACTAATGACAGTCTTAATTTAATAGTGCAAACCCAACACCTTACTAACTGTGCTAACCAGACTGTGCATACCAGACATGCAATTTATCAGAGATTTAAGTGAATAAGCTACAGTGTCCAAGGTACTAAACATAATATATTCTATGGGGTGTCATAAGCAAGTCATTAGAATACTTTCCTACTAAATTTATAAGACATAAGCATTCAATATTTGAGTAAACAAAGAGAAAATAAAGCTATCTATTGGGTTTCACTAAAAAGTCCATTGGAAGACTTGACTATTGTTGTTAAAAGACATAGACATTCATATTATAGAGCCACAAACCACACTAGTAAAATAAAAACATGATAACATGGGATTCGAACAAACGACAGTCTTAATTTGATAGTGCAAACCCAACACCTTACTAACTGTGCTAACCAGACCATGCATACCAGACACCCAATTTATCAGAGATTTAAGTGAATAAGCTACAGTGTCCACAGAATTAAACATAATATATTCAATGGAGTGTCATAAGCAAATCATTAGAATACTTTCCTACTAAATTTATAAGACCTAAGCATTCAATATTTGAGTAAACAAAGAGAAAATAAAGCTATCTATTGGGTTTCACTAAAAAGTCCATTGGAAGACTTGACTATTGTTGTTAAAAGACAAAGGCATTCATATTATAGAGCCACAAACCACACTAGTAAAATAAAAACATGATAACATGGTATTCGAACCAATGACAATCTTAATTTGATAGTGCAAACCCAACACCTTACTAACTGTGCTAACCAGACTGTGCATACCAGACATGCAATTTATCAGAGATTTAGGTGAATAAGCTACAGTGTCCAAGGTACTAAACATAATATATTCTATGGGGTGTCATAAGCAAGTCATTAGAATACTTTCCTACTAAATTTATAAGACATAAGCATTCAATATTTGAGTAAACAAAGAGAAAATAAAGCTATCTATTGGGTTTCACTAAAAAGTCCATTGGAAGACTTGACTATTGTTGTTAAAAGACATAGATATTCATATTATAGAGCCACAAACCACACTAGAAAAATAAAAACATGATAACATGGTATTTGAACCAATGACAGTCTTAATTTGATAGTGCAAACCCAACACCTTACTAACTGTGCTAACCAGACCGTGCATACAAGACAAACAATTTATCAGAGATTTAAGTGAATAAGCTACAGTGTCCACAGAACTAAACATAATATATTCAATGGGGTGTCATAAGCAAGTCATTAGAATACTTTCCTACTAAATTTATAAGACATAAGCATTCAATATTTCAGTAAACAAAGAGAAAATAAAGCTATCTATTGGGTTTTACTAAAAAGTCCATTGGAAGACTTGACTATTGTTGTTAAAAGACATAGGCATTCATATTTTAGAGCCACAAACCACACTAGTAAAATAGTAACATGATAACATGGGATTCAAACCAACGACAGTCTTAATTTGATAGTGCAAACCCAACACCTTACTAACTGTGCTGACCAGACCGTGCATACCAGACACACAATTTATCAGAGATTTAAGTGAATAAGCTACAGTGTCCACAGAACTAAACATAATATATTCAATGGGGTGTCATAAGCAAGTCATTAGAATACTTTCCTACTAAATTTATAAGACATAAGCATTCAATATTTGAGTAAACAAAGAGAAAATAAAGCTATCTATTGGGTTTCACTAAAAAGTCCATTGGAAGACTTGACTATTGTTGTTAAAAGACATAGGCATTCATATTATAGAGCCACAAACCACACTAGTAAAATAAAAACATGGTAACATGGAATTCGAACCAATGACAGTCTTAATTTGATAGTGCAAACCCAACATCTTACTAACTGTGCTAAGCAGACTGTGCATACCAGACATGCAATTTATCAGAGATTTAAGTGAATAAGCTACAGTGTCCAAGGTACTAAACATAATATATTCTATGGGGTGTCATAAGCAAGTCATTAGAATACTTTTCTACTAAATTTATAAGACATAAGCATTCAATATTTGAGTAAACAAAGAGAAAATAAAGCTATCTATTGGGTTTCACTAAAAAGTCCATTGGAAGACTTGACTATTGTTGTTAAAAGATATAGGCATTCATATTATAGAGCCACAAACCACACTAGTAAAATAGAAACATGATAACATGGGATTCAAACAAACGACAGTCTTAATTTGATAGTGCAAACCCAACACCTTACTAACTGTGCTAACCAGACTGTGCATACCAGACATGCAATTTATCAGAGATTTAAGTGAATAAGCTACAGTGTCCAAGGTACTAAACATAATATATTCTATGGGGTGTCATAAGCAAGTCATTAGAATACTTTCCTACTAAATTTATAAGACATAAGCATTCAATATTTGAGTAAACAAAGAGAAAATAAAGCTATCTATTGGGTTTCACTAAAAACTCCATTGGAAGACTTGACTATTGTTGTTAAAAGACATAGACATTCATATTATAGAGCCACAAACCACACTAGTAAAATAAAAACATGATAACAAGGGATTCGAACAAACGACAGTCTTAATTTGATAGTGCAAACCCAACACCTTACTAACTGTGCTAACCAGACCATGCATACCAGACACACAATTTATCAGAGATTTAAGTGAATAAGCTACAGTGTCCACAGAATCAAACATAATATATTCAATGGAGTGTCATAAGCAAATCATTAGAATACTTTCCTACTAAATTTATAAGACCTAAGCATTCAATATTTGAGTAAACAAAGAGAAAATAAAGCTATCTGTTGGGTTTCACTAAAAAGTCCATTGGAAGACTTGACTATTGTTGTTAAAAGACATAGGCATTCATATTATAGAGCCACAAACCACACTAGTAAAATAAAAACATGGTAACATGGAATTCGAACCAATGACAGTCTTAATTTGATAGTGCAAACCCAACATCTTACTAACTGTGCTAAGCAGACTGTGCATACCAGACATGCAATTTATCAGAGATTTAAGTGAATAAGCTACAGTGTCCAAGGTACTAAACATAATATATTCTATGGGGTGTCATAAGCAAGTCATTAGAATACTTTTCTACTAAATTTATAAGACATAAGCATTCAATATTTGAGTAAACAAAGAGAAAATAAAGCTATCTATTGGGTTTCACTAAAAAGTCCATTGGAAGACTTGACTATTGTTGTTAAAAGACATAGGCATTCATATTATAGAGCCACAAACCACACTAGTAAAATAAAAACATGATAACATGGTATTCAAACCAATGACAGTCTTAATTTAATAGTGCAAACCCAACACCTTACTAAATGTGCTAACCAGACTGTACATACCAGACATGCAATTTATCAGAGATTTAAGTGAATAAGGCTACAGTGTCCAAGGTACTAAACATAATATATTCTATGGGGTGTCATAAGCAAGTCATTAGAATACTTTCCTACTAAATTTATAAGACATAAGCATTCAATATTTGAGTAAACAAAGAGAAAATAAAGCTATCTATTGGGTTTCACTAAAAAGTCCATTGGAAGACTTGACTATTGTTGTTAAAAGACATAGGCATTCATATTATAGAGCCACAAACCACACTAGTAAAATAAAACCATGATAACATGGTATTCGAACCAATGACAGTCTTAATTTGATAGTGCAAACCCAACACCTTACTAACTGTGCTAACCAGACTGTGCATACCAGACACACAAGTTATCAGAAATTTAAGTGAATAAGCCACAGTGTCCACGGAACTAAACATAATATATTCAATGGGGTGTCATAAGCAAGTCATTAGAATACTTTCCTACTAAATTTATAAGACATAAGCATTCAATATTTCAGTAAACAAAGAGAAAATAAAGCTATCTATTGGGTTTTACTAAAAAGTCCATTGGAAGACTTGACTATTGTTGTTAAAAGACATAGGCATTCATATTTTAGAGCCACAAACCACACTAGTAAAATAGAAACATGATAACATGGGATTCAAACCAACGACAGTCTTAATTTGATAGTGCAAACCCAACACCTTACTAACTGTGCTGACCAGACCGTGCATACCAGACACACAATTTATCAGAGATTTAAGTGAATAAGCTACAGTGTCCACAGAACTAAACATAATATATTCAATGGGGTGTCATAAGCAAGTTATTAGAATACTTTCCTACTAAATTTATAAGACATAAGCATTCAATATTTGAGTAAACAAAGAGAAAATAAAGCTATCTATTGGGTTTCACTAAAAAGTCCATTGGAAGACTTGACTATTGTTGTTAAAAGACATAGGCATTCATATTATAGAGCCACAAACCACACTAGTAAAATAAAAACATGATAAAATGGTATTCGAACTAATGACAGTCTTAATTTAATAGTGCAAACCCAACACCTTACTAACTGTGCTAACCAGACTGTACATACCAGACATGCAATTTATCAGAGATTTAAGTGAATAAGCTACAGTGTCCAAGGTACTAAACATAATATATTCTATGGGGTGTCATAAGCAAGTCATTAGAATACTTTCCTACTAAATTTATAAGACATAAGCATTCAATATTTGAGTAAACAAAGAGAAAATAAAGCTATCTATTGGGTTTCACTAAAAAGTCCATTGGAAGACTTGACTATTGTTGTTAAAAGACATAGGCATTCATATTATAGAGACACAAACCACACTAGTAAAATAAAAACATGATAACATGGTATTCGAACCAATGACAGTCTTAATTTAATAGTGCAAACCCAACACCTTACTAACTGTGCTAACCAGACTGTACATAACAGACATGCAATTTATCAGAGATTTAAGTGAATAAGCTACAGTGTCCAAGGTACTAAACATAATATATTCTATGGGGTGTCATAAGCAAGTCATTAGAATACTTTCCTACTAAATTTATAAGACATAAGCATTCAATATTTGAGTAAACAAAGAGAAAATAAAGCTATCTATTGGGTTTCACTAAAAAGTCCATTGGAAGACTTGACTATTGTTGTTAAAAGATATAGGCATTCATATTATAGAGCCACAAACCACACTAGTAAAATAGAAACATGATAACATGGGATTCAAACAAACGACAGTCTTAATTTGATAGTGCAAACCCAACACCTTACTAACTGTGCTAACCAGACTGTGCATACCAGACATGCAATTTATCAGAGATTTAAGTGAATAAGCTACAGTGTCCAAGGTACTAAACATAATATATTCTATGGGGTGTCATAAGCAAGTCATTAGAATACTTTCCTACTAAATTTATAAGACATAAGCATTCAATATTTGAGTAAACAAAGAGAAAATAAAGCTATCTATTGGGTTTCACTAAAAAGTCCATTGGAAGACTTGACTATTGTTGTTAAAAGACATAGACATTCATATTATAGAGCCACAAACCACACTAGTAAAATAAAAACATGATAACATGGGATTCGAACAAACGACAGTCTTAATTTGATAGTGCAAACCCAACACCTTACTAACTGTGCTAACCAGACCATGCATACCAGACACACAATTTATCAGAGATTTAAGTGAATAAGCTACAGTGTCCACAGAATTAAACATAATATATTCAATGGAGTGTCATAAGCAAATCATTAGAATACTTTCCTACTAAATTTATAAGACCTAAGCATTCAATATTTGAGTAAACAAAGAGAAAATAAAGCTATCTATTGGGTTTCACTAAAAAGTCCATTGGAAGACTTGACTATTGTTGTTAAAAGACATAGGCATTCATATTAAAGAGCCACAAACCACACTAGTAAAATAAAAACATGATTACATGGTATTCGAACCAATGACAGTCTTAATTTGATAGTGCAAACCCAACACCTTACTAACTGTGCTAACCAGACTGTGCATACCAGACACACAAGTTATCAGAAATTTAAGTGAATAAGCTACAGTGTCCACGGAACTAAACATAATATATTCAATGGGGTGTCATAAGCAAGTCATTAGAATACTTTCCTACTAAATTTATAAGACATAAGCATTCAATATTTCAGTAAACAAAGAGAAAATAAAGCTATCTATTGGGTTTTACTAAAAAGTCCATTGGAAGTCTTGACTATTGTTGTTAAAAGACATAGGCATTCATATTTTAGAGCCACAAACCACACTAGTAAAATAGTAACATGATAACATGGGATTCAAACCAACGACAGTCTTAATTTGATAGTGCAAACCCAACACCTTACTAACTGTGCTGACCAGACCGTGCATACCAAACACACAATTTATCAGAGATTTAAGTGAATAAGCTACAGTGTCCACAGAACTAAACATAATATATTCAATGGGGTGTCATAAGCAAGTCATTAGAATACTTTCCTACTAAATTTATAAGACATAAGCATTCAATATTTGAGTAAACAAAGAGAAAATAAAGCTATCTATTGGGTTTCACTAAAAAGTCCATTGGAAGACTTGACTATTGTTGTTAAAAGACATAGGCATTCATATTATAGAGCCACAAACCACACTAGTAAAATAAAAACATGGTAACATGGAATTCGAACCAATGACAGTCTTAATTTGATAGTGCAAACCCAACATCTTACTAACTGTGCTAAGCAGACTGTGCATACCAGACATGCAATTTATCAGAGATTTAAGTGAATAAGCTACAGTGTCCAAGGTACTAAACATAATATATTCTATGGGGTGTCATAAGCAAGTCATTAGAATACTTTTCTACTAAATTTATAAGACATAAGCATTCAATATTTGAGTAAACAAAGAGAAAATAAAGCTATCTATTGGGTTTCACTAAAAAGTCCATTGGAAGACTTGACTATTGTTGTTAAAAGACATAGGCATTCATATTATAGAGCCACAAACCACACTAGTAAAATAAAAACATGATAACATGGTATTCGAACCAATGACAGTCTTAATTTAATAGTGCAAACCCAACACCTTACTAACTGTGCTAACCAGACTGTACATACCAGACATGCAATTTATCAGAGATTTAAGTGAATAAGCTACAGTGTCCAAGGTACTAAACATAATATATTCTATGGGTTGTCATAAGCAAGTCATTAGAATACTTTCCTACTAAATTTATAAGACATAAGCATTCAATATTTGAGTAAACAAAGAGAAAATAAAGCTATCTATTGGGTTTCACTAAAAAGTCCATTGGAAGACTTGACTATTGTTGTTAAAAGACATAGGCATTCATATTATAGAGCCACAAACCACACTAGTAAAATAAAAACATGATTACATGGTATTCGAACTAATGACAGTCTTAATTTGATAGTGCAAACCCAACACCTTACTAACTGTGCTAACCAGACTGTGCATACCAGACACACAAGTTATCAGAGATTTAAGTGAATAAGCTACATTGTCCACAGAACTAAACATAATATATTCAATGGGGTGTCATAAGCAAGTCATTAGAATACTTTCCTACTAAATTTATAAGACATAAGCATTCAATATTTGAGTAAACAAAGAGAAAATAAAGCTATCTATTGGGTTTCACTAAAAAGTCCATTGGAAGACTTGACTATTGTTGTTAAAAGACATAGGCATTCATATTATAGAGCCACAAACCACACTAGTAAAATAAAAACATGATAACATGGTATTCGAACCAATGACAGTCTTAATTTAATAGTGCAAACCCAACACCTTACTAACTGTGCTAACCAGACTGTGCATACCAGACATGCAATTTATCAGAGATTTAAGTGAATAAGCTACAGTGTCCAAGGTACTAAACATAATATATTCTATGGGGTGTCATAAGCAAGTCATTAGAATACTTTCCTACTAAATTTATAAGACATAAGCATTCAATATTTGAGTAAACAAAGAGAAAATAAAGCTATCTATTGGGTTTCACTAAAAAGTCCATTGGAAGACTTGACTATTGTTGTTAAAAGACATAGGCATTCATATTATAGAGCCACAAACCACACTAGTAAAATAAAAACATGATAACATGGTATTCGAACCAATGACAGTCTTAATTTGATAGTGCAAACCCAACACCTTACTAACTGTGCTAACCAGACTGTGCATACCAGACACACAAGTTATCAGAAATTTAAGTGAATAAGCCACAGTGTCCACGGAACTAAACATAATATATTCAATGGGGTGTCATAAGCAAGTCATTAGAATACTTTCCTACTAAATTTATAAGACATAAGCATTCAATATTTCAGTAAACAAAGAGAAAATAAAGCTATCTATTGGGTTTTACTAAAAAGTCCATTGGAAGACTTGACTATTGTTGTTAAAAGACATAGGCATTCATATTTTAGAGCCACAAACCACACTAGTAAAATAGAAACATGATAACATGGGATTCAAACCAACGACAGTCTTAATTTGATAGTGCAAACCCAACACCTTACTAACTGTGCTGACCAGACCGTGCATACCAGACACACAATTTATCAGAGATTTAAGTGAATAAGCTACAGTGTCCACAGAACTAAACATAATATATTCAATGGGGTGTCATAAGCAAGTTATTAGAATACTTTCCTACTAAATTTATAAGACATAAGCATTCAATATTTGAGTAAACAAAGAGAAAATAAAGCTATCTATTGGGTTTCACTAAAAAGTCCATTGGAAGACTTGACTATTGTTGTTAAAAGACATAGGCATTCATATTATAGAGCCACAAACCACACTAGTAAAATAAAAACATGATAAAATGGTATTCGACTAATGACAGTCTTAATTTAATAGTGCAAACCCAACACCTTACTAACTGTGCTAACCAGACTGTACATACCAGACATGCAATTTATCAGAGATTTAAGTGAATAAGCTACAGTGTCCTAGGTACTAAACATAATATATTCTATGGGGTGTCATAAGCAAGTCATTAGAATACTTTCCTACTAAATTTATAAGACATAAGCATTCAATATTTGAGTAAACAAAGAGAAAATAAAGCTATCTATTGGGTTTCACTAAAAAGTCCATTGGAAGACTTGACTATTGTTGTTAAAAGACATAGGCATTCATATTATAGAGCCACAAACCACACTAGTAAAATAAAAACATGATAACATGGTATTCGAACCAATGACAGTCTTAATTTAATAGTGCAAACCCAACACCTTACTAACTGTGCTAACCAGACTGTACATACCAGACATGCAATTTATCAGAGATTTAAGTGAATAAGCTACAGTGTCCAAGGTACTAAACATAATATATTCTATGGGGTGTCATAAGCAAGTCATTAGAATACTTTCCTACTAAATTTATAAGACATAAGCATTCAATATTTGAGTAAACAAAGAGAAAATAAAGCTATCTATTGGGTTTCACTAAAAAGTCCATTGGAAGACTTGACTATTGTTGTTAAAAGACATAGGCATTCATATTATAGAGCCACAAACCACACTAGTAAAATAAAAACATGATAACATGGTATTCGAACCAATGACAGTCTTAATTTGATAGTGCAAACCCAACACCTTACTAACTGTGCTAACCAGACTGTGCATACCAAACACAAAATTTATCAGAAATTTAAGTGAATAAGCTACAGTGTCCACGGAACTAAACATAATATATTCAATGGGGTGTCATAAGCAAGTCATT
The DNA here is from genome assembly GCF_028390025.1 of Pseudophryne corroboree. NCBI lineage: Eukaryota > Metazoa > Chordata > Amphibia > Anura > Myobatrachidae > Pseudophryne > Pseudophryne corroboree. Next base: position 363,792 of record NW_026970189.1, on the reverse strand, counting down.
AGAATACTTTCCTACTAAATTTATAAGACATAAGCATTCAATATTTGAGTAAACAAAGAGAAAATAAAGCTATCTATTGGGTTTCACTAAAAAGTCCATTGGAAGACTTGACTATTGTTGTTAAAAGACATAGGCATTCATATTATAGAGCCACAAACCACACTAGTAAAATAAAAACATGATAACATGGTATTCAAACCAATGACAGTCTTAATTTAATAGTGCAAACCCAACACCTTACTAAATGTGCTAACCAGACTGTACATACCAGACATGCAATTTATCAGAGATTTAAGTGAATAAGGCTACAGTGTCCAAGGTACTAAACATAATATATTCTATGGGGTGTCATAAGCAAGTCATTAGAATACTTTCCTACTAAATTTATAAGACATAAGCATTCAATATTTGAGTAAACAAAGAGAAAATAAAGCTATCTATTGGGTTTCACTAAAAAGTCCATTGGAAGACTTGACTATTGTTGTTAAAAGACATAGGCATTCATATTATAGAGCCACAAACCACACTAGTAAAATAAAAACATGATAACATGGTATTCGAACCAATGACAGTCTTAATTTGATATTGCAAACCCAACACCTTACTAACTGTGCTAACCAGACTGTGCATACCAGACACACAAGTTATCAGAAATTTAAGTGAATAAGCCACAGTGTCCACGGAACTAAACATAATATATTCAATGGGGTGTCATAAGCAAGTCATTAGAATACTTTCCTACTAAATTTATAAGACATAAGCATTCAATATTTCAGTAAACAAAGAGAAAATAAAGCTATCTATTGGGTTTTACTAAAAAGTCCATTGGAAGACTTGACTATTGTTGTTAAAAGACATAGGCATTCATATTTTAGAGCCACAAACCACACTAGTAAAATAGAAACATGATAACATGGGATTCAAACCAACGACAGTCTTAATTTGATAGTGCAAACCCAACACCTTACTAACTGTGCTGACCAGACCGTGCATACCAGACACACAATTTATCAGAGATTTAAGTGAATAAGCTACAGTGTCCACAGAACTAAACATAATATATTCAATGGGGTGTCATAAGCAAGTTATTAGAATACTTTCCTACTAAATTTATAAGACATAAGCATTCAATATTTGAGTAAACAAAGAGAAAATAAAGCTATCTATTGGGTTTCACTAAAAAGTCCATTGGAAGACTTGACTATTGTTGTTAAAAGACATAGGCATTCATATTATAGAGCCACAAACCACACTAGTAAAATAAAAACATGATAAAATGGTATTCGAACTAATGACAGTCTTAATTTAATAGTGCAAACCCAACACCTTACTAACTGTGCTAACCAGACTGTGCATACCAGACATGCAATTTATCAGAGATTTAAGTGAATAAGCTACAGTGTCCAAGGTACTAAACATAATATATTCTATGGGGTGTCATAAGCAAGTCATTAGAATACTTTCCTACTAAATTTATAAGACATAAGCATTCAATATTTGAGTAAACAAAGAGAAAATAAAGCTATCTATTGGGTTTCACTAAAAAGTCCATTGGAAGACTTGACTATTGTTGTTAAAAGACATAGACATTCATATTATAGAGCCACAAACCACACTAGTAAAATAAAAACATGATAACATGGGATTCGAACAAACGACAGTCTTAATTTGATAGTGCAAACCCAACACCTTACTAACTGTGCTAACCAGACCATGCATACCAGACACCCAATTTATCAGAGATTTAAGTGAATAAGCTACAGTGTCCACAGAATTAAACATAATATATTCAATGGAGTGTCATAAGCAAATCATTAGAATACTTTCCTACTAAATTTATAAGACCTAAGCATTCAATATTTGAGTAAACAAAGAGAAAATAAAGCTATCTATTGGGTTTCACTAAAAAGTCCATTGGAAGACTTGACTATTGTTGTTAAAAGACAAAGGCATTCATATTATAGAGCCACAAACCACACTAGTAAAATAAAAACATGATAACATGGTATTCGAACCAATGACAATCTTAATTTGATAGTGCAAACCCAACACCTTACTAACTGTGCTAACCAGACTGTGCATACCAGACATGCAATTTATCAGAGATTTAGGTGAATAAGCTACAGTGTCCAAGGTACTAAACATAATATATTCTATGGGGTGTCATAAGCAAGTCATTAGAATACTTTCCTACTAAATTTATAAGACATAAGCATTCAATATTTGAGTAAACAAAGAGAAAATAAAGCTATCTATTGGGTTTCACTAAAAAGTCCATTGGAAGACTTGACTATTGTTGTTAAAAGACATAGATATTCATATTATAGAGCCACAAACCACACTAGAAAAATAAAAACATGATAACATGGTATTTGAACCAATGACAGTCTTAATTTGATAGTGCAAACCCAACACCTTACTAACTGTGCTAACCAGACCGTGCATACAAGACAAACAATTTATCAGAGATTTAAGTGAATAAGCTACAGTGTCCACAGAACTAAACATAATATATTCAATGGGGTGTCATAAGCAAGTCATTAGAATACTTTCCTACTAAATTTATAAGACATAAGCATTCAATATTTCAGTAAACAAAGAGAAAATAAAGCTATCTATTGGGTTTTACTAAAAAGTCCATTGGAAGACTTGACTATTGTTGTTAAAAGACATAGGCATTCATATTTTAGAGCCACAAACCACACTAGTAAAATAGTAACATGATAACATGGGATTCAAACCAACGACAGTCTTAATTTGATAGTGCAAACCCAACACCTTACTAACTGTGCTGACCAGACCGTGCATACCAGACACACAATTTATCAGAGATTTAAGTGAATAAGCTACAGTGTCCACAGAACTAAACATAATATATTCAATGGGGTGTCATAAGCAAGTCATTAGAATACTTTCCTACTAAATTTATAAGACATAAGCATTCAATATTTGAGTAAACAAAGAGAAAATAAAGCTATCTATTGGGTTTCACTAAAAAGTCCATTGGAAGACTTGACTATTGTTGTTAAAAGACATAGGCATTCATATTATAGAGCCACAAACCACACTAGTAAAATAAAAACATGGTAACATGGAATTCGAACCAATGACAGTCTTAATTTGATAGTGCAAACCCAACATCTTACTAACTGTGCTAAGCAGACTGTGCATACCAGACATGCAATTTATCAGAGATTTAAGTGAATAAGCTACAGTGTCCAAGGTACTAAACATAATATATTCTATGGGGTGTCATAAGCAAGTCATTAGAATACTTTTCTACTAAATTTATAAGACATAAGCATTCAATATTTGAGTAAACAAAGAGAAAATAAAGCTATCTATTGGGTTTCACTAAAAAGTCCATTGGAAGACTTGACTATTGTTGTTAAAAGATATAGGCATTCATATTATAGAGCCACAAACCACACTAGTAAAATAGAAACATGATAACATGGGATTCAAACAAACGACAGTCTTAATTTGATAGTGCAAACCCAACACCTTACTAACTGTGCTAACCAGACTGTGCATACCAGACATGCAATTTATCAGAGATTTAAGTGAATAAGCTACAGTGTCCAAGGTACTAAACATAATATATTCTATGGGGTGTCATAAGCAAGTCATTAGAATACTTTCCTACTAAATTTATAAGACATAAGCATTCAATATTTGAGTAAACAAAGAGAAAATAAAGCTATCTATTGGGTTTCACTAAAAACTCCATTGGAAGACTTGACTATTGTTGTTAAAAGACATAGACATTCATATTATAGAGCCACAAACCACACTAGTAAAATAAAAACATGATAACAAGGGATTCGAACAAACGACAGTCTTAATTTGATAGTGCAAACCCAACACCTTACTAACTGTGCTAACCAGACCATGCATACCAGACACACAATTTATCAGAGATTTAAGTGAATAAGCTACAGTGTCCACAGAATCAAACATAATATATTCAATGGAGTGTCATAAGCAAATCATTAGAATACTTTCCTACTAAATTTATAAGACCTAAGCATTCAATATTTGAGTAAACAAAGAGAAAATAAAGCTATCTGTTGGGTTTCACTAAAAAGTCCATTGGAAGACTTGACTATTGTTGTTAAAAGACATAGGCATTCATATTATAGAGCCACAAACCACACTAGTAAAATAAAAACATGGTAACATGGAATTCGAACCAATGACAGTCTTAATTTGATAGTGCAAACCCAACATCTTACTAACTGTGCTAAGCAGACTGTGCATACCAGACATGCAATTTATCAGAGATTTAAGTGAATAAGCTACAGTGTCCAAGGTACTAAACATAATATATTCTATGGGGTGTCATAAGCAAGTCATTAGAATACTTTTCTACTAAATTTATAAGACATAAGCATTCAATATTTGAGTAAACAAAGAGAAAATAAAGCTATCTATTGGGTTTCACTAAAAAGTCCATTGGAAGACTTGACTATTGTTGTTAAAAGACATAGGCATTCATATTATAGAGCCACAAACCACACTAGTAAAATAAAAACATGATAACATGGTATTCAAACCAATGACAGTCTTAATTTAATAGTGCAAACCCAACACCTTACTAAATGTGCTAACCAGACTGTACATACCAGACATGCAATTTATCAGAGATTTAAGTGAATAAGGCTACAGTGTCCAAGGTACTAAACATAATATATTCTATGGGGTGTCATAAGCAAGTCATTAGAATACTTTCCTACTAAATTTATAAGACATAAGCATTCAATATTTGAGTAAACAAAGAGAAAATAAAGCTATCTATTGGGTTTCACTAAAAAGTCCATTGGAAGACTTGACTATTGTTGTTAAAAGACATAGGCATTCATATTATAGAGCCACAAACCACACTAGTAAAATAAAACCATGATAACATGGTATTCGAACCAATGACAGTCTTAATTTGATAGTGCAAACCCAACACCTTACTAACTGTGCTAACCAGACTGTGCATACCAGACACACAAGTTATCAGAAATTTAAGTGAATAAGCCACAGTGTCCACGGAACTAAACATAATATATTCAATGGGGTGTCATAAGCAAGTCATTAGAATACTTTCCTACTAAATTTATAAGACATAAGCATTCAATATTTCAGTAAACAAAGAGAAAATAAAGCTATCTATTGGGTTTTACTAAAAAGTCCATTGGAAGACTTGACTATTGTTGTTAAAAGACATAGGCATTCATATTTTAGAGCCACAAACCACACTAGTAAAATAGAAACATGATAACATGGGATTCAAACCAACGACAGTCTTAATTTGATAGTGCAAACCCAACACCTTACTAACTGTGCTGACCAGACCGTGCATACCAGACACACAATTTATCAGAGATTTAAGTGAATAAGCTACAGTGTCCACAGAACTAAACATAATATATTCAATGGGGTGTCATAAGCAAGTTATTAGAATACTTTCCTACTAAATTTATAAGACATAAGCATTCAATATTTGAGTAAACAAAGAGAAAATAAAGCTATCTATTGGGTTTCACTAAAAAGTCCATTGGAAGACTTGACTATTGTTGTTAAAAGACATAGGCATTCATATTATAGAGCCACAAACCACACTAGTAAAATAAAAACATGATAAAATGGTATTCGAACTAATGACAGTCTTAATTTAATAGTGCAAACCCAACACCTTACTAACTGTGCTAACCAGACTGTACATACCAGACATGCAATTTATCAGAGATTTAAGTGAATAAGCTACAGTGTCCAAGGTACTAAACATAATATATTCTATGGGGTGTCATAAGCAAGTCATTAGAATACTTTCCTACTAAATTTATAAGACATAAGCATTCAATATTTGAGTAAACAAAGAGAAAATAAAGCTATCTATTGGGTTTCACTAAAAAGTCCATTGGAAGACTTGACTATTGTTGTTAAAAGACATAGGCATTCATATTATAGAGACACAAACCACACTAGTAAAATAAAAACATGATAACATGGTATTCGAACCAATGACAGTCTTAATTTAATAGTGCAAACCCAACACCTTACTAACTGTGCTAACCAGACTGTACATAACAGACATGCAATTTATCAGAGATTTAAGTGAATAAGCTACAGTGTCCAAGGTACTAAACATAATATATTCTATGGGGTGTCATAAGCAAGTCATTAGAATACTTTCCTACTAAATTTATAAGACATAAGCATTCAATATTTGAGTAAACAAAGAGAAAATAAAGCTATCTATTGGGTTTCACTAAAAAGTCCATTGGAAGACTTGACTATTGTTGTTAAAAGATATAGGCATTCATATTATAGAGCCACAAACCACACTAGTAAAATAGAAACATGATAACATGGGATTCAAACAAACGACAGTCTTAATTTGATAGTGCAAACCCAACACCTTACTAACTGTGCTAACCAGACTGTGCATACCAGACATGCAATTTATCAGAGATTTAAGTGAATAAGCTACAGTGTCCAAGGTACTAAACATAATATATTCTATGGGGTGTCATAAGCAAGTCATTAGAATACTTTCCTACTAAATTTATAAGACATAAGCATTCAATATTTGAGTAAACAAAGAGAAAATAAAGCTATCTATTGGGTTTCACTAAAAAGTCCATTGGAAGACTTGACTATTGTTGTTAAAAGACATAGACATTCATATTATAGAGCCACAAACCACACTAGTAAAATAAAAACATGATAACATGGGATTCGAACAAACGACAGTCTTAATTTGATAGTGCAAACCCAACACCTTACTAACTGTGCTAACCAGACCATGCATACCAGACACACAATTTATCAGAGATTTAAGTGAATAAGCTACAGTGTCCACAGAATTAAACATAATATATTCAATGGAGTGTCATAAGCAAATCATTAGAATACTTTCCTACTAAATTTATAAGACCTAAGCATTCAATATTTGAGTAAACAAAGAGAAAATAAAGCTATCTATTGGGTTTCACTAAAAAGTCCATTGGAAGACTTGACTATTGTTGTTAAAAGACATAGGCATTCATATTAAAGAGCCACAAACCACACTAGTAAAATAAAAACATGATTACATGGTATTCGAACCAATGACAGTCTTAATTTGATAGTGCAAACCCAACACCTTACTAACTGTGCTAACCAGACTGTGCATACCAGACACACAAGTTATCAGAAATTTAAGTGAATAAGCTACAGTGTCCACGGAACTAAACATAATATATTCAATGGGGTGTCATAAGCAAGTCATTAGAATACTTTCCTACTAAATTTATAAGACATAAGCATTCAATATTTCAGTAAACAAAGAGAAAATAAAGCTATCTATTGGGTTTTACTAAAAAGTCCATTGGAAGTCTTGACTATTGTTGTTAAAAGACATAGGCATTCATATTTTAGAGCCACAAACCACACTAGTAAAATAGTAACATGATAACATGGGATTCAAACCAACGACAGTCTTAATTTGATAGTGCAAACCCAACACCTTACTAACTGTGCTGACCAGACCGTGCATACCAAACACACAATTTATCAGAGATTTAAGTGAATAAGCTACAGTGTCCACAGAACTAAACATAATATATTCAATGGGGTGTCATAAGCAAGTCATTAGAATACTTTCCTACTAAATTTATAAGACATAAGCATTCAATATTTGAGTAAACAAAGAGAAAATAAAGCTATCTATTGGGTTTCACTAAAAAGTCCATTGGAAGACTTGACTATTGTTGTTAAAAGACATAGGCATTCATATTATAGAGCCACAAACCACACTAGTAAAATAAAAACATGGTAACATGGAATTCGAACCAATGACAGTCTTAATTTGATAGTGCAAACCCAACATCTTACTAACTGTGCTAAGCAGACTGTGCATACCAGACATGCAATTTATCAGAGATTTAAGTGAATAAGCTACAGTGTCCAAGGTACTAAACATAATATATTCTATGGGGTGTCATAAGCAAGTCATTAGAATACTTTTCTACTAAATTTATAAGACATAAGCATTCAATATTTGAGTAAACAAAGAGAAAATAAAGCTATCTATTGGGTTTCACTAAAAAGTCCATTGGAAGACTTGACTATTGTTGTTAAAAGACATAGGCATTCATATTATAGAGCCACAAACCACACTAGTAAAATAAAAACATGATAACATGGTATTCGAACCAATGACAGTCTTAATTTAATAGTGCAAACCCAACACCTTACTAACTGTGCTAACCAGACTGTACATACCAGACATGCAATTTATCAGAGATTTAAGTGAATAAGCTACAGTGTCCAAGGTACTAAACATAATATATTCTATGGGTTGTCATAAGCAAGTCATTAGAATACTTTCCTACTAAATTTATAAGACATAAGCATTCAATATTTGAGTAAACAAAGAGAAAATAAAGCTATCTATTGGGTTTCACTAAAAAGTCCATTGGAAGACTTGACTATTGTTGTTAAAAGACATAGGCATTCATATTATAGAGCCACAAACCACACTAGTAAAATAAAAACATGATTACATGGTATTCGAACTAATGACAGTCTTAATTTGATAGTGCAAACCCAACACCTTACTAACTGTGCTAACCAGACTGTGCATACCAGACACACAAGTTATCAGAGATTTAAGTGAATAAGCTACATTGTCCACAGAACTAAACATAATATATTCAATGGGGTGTCATAAGCAAGTCATTAGAATACTTTCCTACTAAATTTATAAGACATAAGCATTCAATATTTGAGTAAACAAAGAGAAAATAAAGCTATCTATTGGGTTTCACTAAAAAGTCCATTGGAAGACTTGACTATTGTTGTTAAAAGACATAGGCATTCATATTATAGAGCCACAAACCACACTAGTAAAATAAAAACATGATAACATGGTATTCGAACCAATGACAGTCTTAATTTAATAGTGCAAACCCAACACCTTACTAACTGTGCTAACCAGACTGTGCATACCAGACATGCAATTTATCAGAGATTTAAGTGAATAAGCTACAGTGTCCAAGGTACTAAACATAATATATTCTATGGGGTGTCATAAGCAAGTCATTAGAATACTTTCCTACTAAATTTATAAGACATAAGCATTCAATATTTGAGTAAACAAAGAGAAAATAAAGCTATCTATTGGGTTTCACTAAAAAGTCCATTGGAAGACTTGACTATTGTTGTTAAAAGACATAGGCATTCATATTATAGAGCCACAAACCACACTAGTAAAATAAAAACATGATAACATGGTATTCGAACCAATGACAGTCTTAATTTGATAGTGCAAACCCAACACCTTACTAACTGTGCTAACCAGACTGTGCATACCAGACACACAAGTTATCAGAAATTTAAGTGAATAAGCCACAGTGTCCACGGAACTAAACATAATATATTCAATGGGGTGTCATAAGCAAGTCATTAGAATACTTTCCTACTAAATTTATAAGACATAAGCATTCAATATTTCAGTAAACAAAGAGAAAATAAAGCTATCTATTGGGTTTTACTAAAAAGTCCATTGGAAGACTTGACTATTGTTGTTAAAAGACATAGGCATTCATATTTTAGAGCCACAAACCACACTAGTAAAATAGAAACATGATAACATGGGATTCAAACCAACGACAGTCTTAATTTGATAGTGCAAACCCAACACCTTACTAACTGTGCTGACCAGACCGTGCATACCAGACACACAATTTATCAGAGATTTAAGTGAATAAGCTACAGTGTCCACAGAACTAAACATAATATATTCAATGGGGTGTCATAAGCAAGTTATTAGAATACTTTCCTACTAAATTTATAAGACATAAGCATTCAATATTTGAGTAAACAAAGAGAAAATAAAGCTATCTATTGGGTTTCACTAAAAAGTCCATTGGAAGACTTGACTATTGTTGTTAAAAGACATAGGCATTCATATTATAGAGCCACAAACCACACTAGTAAAATAAAAACATGATAAAATGGTATTCGACTAATGACAGTCTTAATTTAATAGTGCAAACCCAACACCTTACTAACTGTGCTAACCAGACTGTACATACCAGACATGCAATTTATCAGAGATTTAAGTGAATAAGCTACAGTGTCCTAGGTACTAAACATAATATATTCTATGGGGTGTCATAAGCAAGTCATTAGAATACTTTCCTACTAAATTTATAAGACATAAGCATTCAATATTTGAGTAAACAAAGAGAAAATAAAGCTATCTATTGGGTTTCACTAAAAAGTCCATTGGAAGACTTGACTATTGTTGTTAAAAGACATAGGCATTCATATTATAGAGCCACAAACCACACTAGTAAAATAAAAACATGATAACATGGTATTCGAACCAATGACAGTCTTAATTTAATAGTGCAAACCCAACACCTTACTAACTGTGCTAACCAGACTGTACATACCAGACATGCAATTTATCAGAGATTTAAGTGAATAAGCTACAGTGTCCAAGGTACTAAACATAATATATTCTATGGGGTGTCATAAGCAAGTCATTAGAATACTTTCCTACTAAATTTATAAGACATAAGCATTCAATATTTGAGTAAACAAAGAGAAAATAAAGCTATCTATTGGGTTTCACTAAAAAGTCCATTGGAAGACTTGACTATTGTTGTTAAAAGACATAGGCATTCATATTATAGAGCCACAAACCACACTAGTAAAATAAAAACATGATAACATGGTATTCGAACCAATGACAGTCTTAATTTGATAGTGCAAACCCAACACCTTACTAACTGTGCTAACCAGACTGTGCATACCAAACACAAAATTTATCAGAAATTTAAGTGAATAAGCTACAGTGTCCACGGAACTAAACATAATATATTCAATGGGGTGTCATAAGCAAGTCATTAGAATACTTTCCTACTAAATTTATAAGACATAAGCATTCAATATTTGAGTAAACAAAGAGAAAATAAAGCTATCTATTGGGTTTCACTAAAAAGTCCATTGGAAGACTTGACTATTGTTGTTAAAAGATATAGGCATTCATATTATAGAGCCACAAACCACACTAGTAAAATAGAAACATGATAACATGGGATTCGAACAAACGACAGTCTTAATTTGATAGTGCAAACCCAACACCTTACTAACTGTGCTAACCAGACTGTGCATACCAGACACACAAGTTATCAGAAATTTAAGTGAATAAGCTACAGTGTCCACGGAACTAAACATAATATATTCAATGGGGTGTCATAAGCAAGTCATTAGAATACTTTCCTACTAAATTTATAAGACATAAGCATTCAATATTTCAGTAAACAAAGAGAAAATAAAGCTATCTATTGGGTTTTACTAAAAAGTCCATTGGAAGACTTGACTATTGTTGTTAAAAGACATAGGCATTCATATTTTAGAGCCACAAACCACACTAGTAAAATAGTAACATGATAACATGGGATTCAAACCAACGACAGTCTTAATTTGATAGTGCAAACCCAACACCTTACTAACTGTGCTGACCAGACCAAGCATACCAGACACACAATTTATCAGAGATTTAAGTGAATAAGCTACAGTGTCCAAGGTACTAAACATAATATATTCTATGGGGTGTCATAAGCAAGTCATTAGAATACTTTTCTACTAAATTTATAAGACATAAGCATTCAATATTTGAGTAAACAAAGAGAAAATAAAGCTATCTATTGGGTTTCACTAAAAAGTCCATTGGAAGACTTGACTATTGTTGTTAAAAGACATAGGCATTCATATTATAGAGCCACAAACCACACTAGTAAAATAAAAACATGATAACATGGTATTCAAACCAATGACAGTCTTAATTTAATAGTGCAAACCCAACACCTTACTAAATGTGCTAACCAGACTGTACATACCAGACAAGCAATTTATCAGAGATTTAAGTGAATAAGGCTACAGTGTCCAAGGTACTAAACATAATATATTCTATGGGGTGTCATAAGCAAGTCATTAGAATACTTTCCTACTAAATTTATAAGACATAAGCATTCAATATTTGAGTAAACAAAGAAAAAATAAAGCTATCTATTGGGTTTCACTAAAAAGTCCATTGGAAGACTTGACTATTGTTGTTAAAAGACATAGGCATTCATATTATAGAGCCACAAACTACACTAGTAAAATAAAAACATGATAACATAGTATTCGAACCAATGACAGTCTTAATTTGATAGTGCAAACCCAACACCTTACTAACTGTGCTAACGAGACTGTGCATACCAAACACAAAATTTATCAGAAATTTAAGTGAATAAGCTACAGTATCCACGGAACTAAACATAATATATTCAATGGGGTGTCATAAGCAAGTCATTAGAATACTTTCCTACTAAATTTATAAGACATAAGCATTCAATATTTGAGTAAACAAAGAGAAAATAAAGCTATCTATTGGGTTTCACTAAAAAGTCCATTGGAAGACTTGACTATTGTTGTTAAAAGACATAGGCATTCATATTATAGAGCCACAAACCACACTAGTAAAATAAAAACATGATAAAATGGTATTCGACTAATGACAGTCTTAATTTAATAGTGCAAACCCAACACCTTACTAACTGTGCTAACCAGACTGTACATACCAGACATGCAATTTATCAGAGATTTAAGTGAATAAGCTACAGTGTCCTAGGTACTAAACATAATATATTCTATGGGGTGTCATAAGCAAGTCATTAGAATACTTTCCTACTAAATTTATAAGACATAAGCATTCAATATTTGAGTAAACAAAGAGAAAATAAAGCTATCTATTGGGTTTCACTAAAAAGTCCATTGGAAGACTTGACTATTGTTGTTAAAAGACATAGGCATTCATATTATAGAGCCACAAACCACACTAGTAAAATAAAAACATGATAACATGGTATTCGAACCAATGACAGTCTTAATTTAATAGTGCAAACCCAACACCTTACTAACTGTGCTAACCAGACTGTACATACCAGACATGCAATTTATCAGAGATTTAAGTGAATAAGCTACAGTGTCCAAGGTACTAAACATAATATATTCTATGGGGTGTCATAAGCAAGTCATTAGAATACTTTCCTACTAAATTTATAAGACATAAGCATTCAATATTTGAGTAAACAAAGAGAAAATAAAGCTATCTATTGGGTTTCACTAAAAAGTCCATTGGAAGACTTGACTATTGTTGTTAAAAGACATAGGCATTCATATTATAGAGCCACAAACCACACTAGTAAAATAAAAACATGATAACATGGTATTCGAACCAATGACAGTCTTAATTTGATAGTGCAAACCCAACACCTTACTAACTGTGCTAACCAGACTGTGCATACCAAACACAAAATTTATCAGAAATTTAAGTGAATAAGCTACAGTATCCACGGAACTAAACATAATATATTCAATGGGGTGTCATAAGCAAGTCATTAGAATACTTTCCTACTAAATTTATAAGACATAAGCATTCAATATTTGAGTAAACAAAGAGAAAATAAAGCTATCTATTGGGTTTCACTAAAAAGTCCATTGGAAGACTTGACTATTGTTGTTAAAAGATATAGGCATTCATATTATAGAGCCACAAACCACACTAGTAAAATAGAAACATGATAACATGGGATTCAAACAAACGACAGTCTTAATTTGATAGTGCAAACCCAACACCTTACTAACTGTGCTAACCAGACTGTGCATACCAGACAAGCAATTTATCAGAGATTTAAGTGAATAAGCTACAGTGTCCAAGGTACTAAACATAATATATTCAATGGGGTGTCATAAGCAAGTCATTAGAATACTTTCCTACTAAATTTATAAGACATAAGCATTCAATATTTGAGTAAACAAAGAGAAAATAAAGCTATCTATTGGGTTTCACTAAAAAGTCCATTGGAAGACTTGACTATTGTTGTTAAAAGACATAGACATTCATATTATAGAGCCACAAACCACACTAGTAAAATAAAAACATGATAACATGGGATTCGACCAAACGACAGTCTTAATTTGATAGTGCAAACCCAACACCTTACTAACTGTGCTAACCAGACTGTGCATACCAGACACACAAGTTATCAGAAATTTAAGTGAATAAGCTACAGTGTCCACGGAACTAAACATAATATATTCAATGGGGTGTCATAAGAAAGTCATTAGAATACTTTCCTACTAAATTTATAAGACATAAGCATTCAATATTTCAGTAAACAAAGAGAAAATAAAGCTATCTATTGGGTTTTACTAAAAAGTCCATTGGAAGACTTGACTATTGTTGTTAAAAGACATAGGCATTCATATTTTAGAGCCACAAACCACACTAGTAAAATAGTAACATGATAACATGGGATTCAAACCAACGACAGTCTTAATTTGATAGTGCAAACCCAACACCTTACTAACTGTGCTGACCAGACCGTGCATACCAGACACACAATTTATCAGAGATTTAAGTGAATAAGCTACAGTGTCCACAGAACTAAACATAATATATTCAATGGGGTGTCATAAGCAAGTCATTAGAATACTTTCCTACTAAATTTATAAGACATAAGCATTCAATATTTGAGTAAACAAAGAGAAAATAAAGCTATCTATTGGGTTTCACTAAAAAGTCCATTGGAAGACTTGACTATTGTTGTTAAAAGACATAGGCATTCATATTATAGAGCCACAAACCACACTAGTAAAATAAAAACATGGTAACATGGAATTCGAACCAATGACAGTCTTAATTTGATAGTGCAAACCCAACATCTTACTAACTGTGCTAAGCAGACTGTGCATACCAGACATGCAATTTATCAGAGATTTAAGTGAATAAGCTACAGTGTCCAAGGTACTAAACATAATATATTCTATGGGGTGTCATAAGCAAGTCATTAGAATACTTTTCTACTAAATTTATAAGACATAAGCATTCAATATTTGAGTAAACAAAGAGAAAATAAAGCTATCTATTGGGTTTCACTAAAAAGTCCATTGGAAGACTTGACTATTGTTGTTAAAAGACATAGGCATTCATATTATAGAGCCACAAACCACACTAGTAAAATAAAAACATGATAACATGGTATTCAAACCAATGACCGTCTTTATTTAATAGTGCAAACCCAACACCTTACTAAATGTGCTAACCAGACTGTACATACCAGACAAGCAATTTATCAGAGATTTAAGTGAATAAGGCTACAGTGTCCAAGGTACTAAACATAATATATTCTATGGGGTGTCATAAGCAAGTCATTAGAATACTTTCCTACTAAATTTATAAGACATAAGCATTCAATATTTGAGTAAACAAAGAAAAAATAAAGCTATCTATTGGGTTTCACTAAAAAGTCCATTGGAAGACTTGACTATTGTTGTTAAAAGACATAGGCATTCATATTATAGAGCCACAAACTACACTAGTAAAATAAAAACATGATAACATAGTATTCGAACCAATGACAGTCTTAATTTGATAGTGCAAACCCAACACCTTACTAACTGTGCTAACCAGACTGTGCATACCAAACACAAAATTTATCAGAAATTTAAGTGAATAAGCTACAGTATCCACGGAACTAAACATAATATATTCAATGGGGTGTCATAAGCAAGTCATTAGAATACTTTCCTACTAAATTTATAAGACATAAGCATTCAATATTTGAGTAAACAAAGAGAAAATAAAGCTATCTATTGGGTTTCACTAAAAAGTCCATTGGAAGACTTGACTATTGTTGTTAAAAGATATAGGCATTCATATTATAGAGCCACAAACCACACTAGTAAAATAGAAACATGATAACATGGGATTCAAACAAACGACAGTCTTAATTTGATAGTGCAAACCCAACACCTTACTAACTGTGCTAACCAGACTGTGCATACCAGACATGCAATTTATCAGAGATTTAAGTGAATAAGCTACAGTGTCCAAGGTACTAAACATAATATATTCTATGGGGTGTCATAAGCAAGTCATTAGAATACTTTCCTACTAAATTTATAAGACATAAGCATTCAATATTTGAGTAAACAAAGAGAAAATAAAGCTATCTATTGGGTTTCACTAAAAAGTCCATTGGAAGACTTGACTATTGTTGTTAAAAGACATAGACATTCATATTATAGAGCCACAAACCACACTAGTAAAATAAAAACATGATAACAAGGGATTCGAACAAACGACAGTCTTAATTTGATAGTGCAAACCCAACACCTTACTAACTGTGCTAACCAGACCATGCATACCAGACACACAATTTATCAGAGATTTAAGTGAATAAGCTACAGTGTCCACAGAATTAAACATAATATATTCAATGGAGTGTCATAAGCAAATCATTAGAATACTTTCCTACTAAATTTATAAGACCTAAGCATTCAATATTTGAGTAAACAAAGAGAAAATAAAGCTATCTGTTGGGTTTCACTAAAAAGTCCATTGGAAGACTTGACTATTGTTGTTAAAAGACATAGGCATTCATATTATAGAGCCACAAACCACACTAGTAAAATAAAAACATGGTAACATGGAATTCGAACCAATGACAGTCTTAATTTGATAGTGCAAACCCAACATCTTACTAACTGTGCTAAGCAGACTGTGCATACCAGACATGCAATTTATCAGAGATTTAAGTGAATAAGCTACAGTGTCCAAGGTACTAAACATAATATATTCTATGGGGTGTCATAAGCAAGTCATTAGAATACTTTTCTACTAAATTTATAAGACATAAGCATTCAATATTTGAGTAAACAAAGAGAAAATAAAGCTATCTATTGGGTTTCACTAAAAAGTCCATTGGAAGACTTGACTATTGTTGTTAAAAGACATAGGCATTCATATTATAGAGCCACAAACCACACTAGTAAAATAAAAACATGATAACATGGTATTCAAACCAATGACAGTCTTAATTTAATAGTGCAAACCCAACACCTTACTAAATGTGCTAACCAGACTGTACATACCAGACATGCAATTTATCAGAGATTTAAGTGAATAAGGCTACAGTGTCCAAGGTACTAAACATAATATATTCTATGGGGTGTCATAAGCAAGTCATTAGAATACTTTCCTACTAAATTTATAAGACATAAGCATTCAATATTTGAGTAAACAAAGAGAAAATAAAGCTATCTATTGGGTTTCACTAAAAAGTCCATTGGAAGACTTGACTATTGTTGTTAAAAGACATAGGCATTCATATTATAGAGCCACAAACCACACTAGTAAAATAAAAACATGATAACATGGTATTCGAACCAATGACAGTCTTAATTTGATAGTGCAAACCCAACACCCTACTAACTGTGCTAACCAGACTGTGCATACCAGACACACAAGTTATCAGAAATTTAAGTGAATAAGCCACAGTGTCCACGGAACTAAACATAATATATTCAATGGGGTGTCATAAGCAAGTCATTAGAATACTTTCCTACTAAATTTATAAGACATAAGCATTCAATATTTCAGTAAACAAAGAGAAAATAAAGCTATCTATTGGGTTTTACTAAAAAGTCCATTGGAAGACTTGACTATTGTTGTTAAAAGACATAGGCATTCATATTTTAGAGCCACAAACCACACTAGTAAAATAGAAACATGATAACATGGGATTCAAACCAACGACAGTCTTAATTTGATAGTGCAAACCCAACACCTTACTAACTGTGCTGACCAGACCGTGCATACCAGACACACAATTTATCAGAGATTTAAGTGAATAAGCTACAGTGTCCACAGAACTAAACATAATATATTCAATGGGGTGTCATAAGCAAGTTATTAGAATACTTTCCTACTAAATTTACAAGACATAAGCATTCAATATTTGAGTAAACAAAGAGAAAATAAAGCTATCTATTGGGTTTCACTAAAAAGTCCATTGGAAGACTTGACTATTGTTGTTAAAAGACATAGGCATTCATATTATAGAGCCACAAACCACACTAGTAAAATAAAAACATGATAAAATGGTATTCGATCTAATGACAGTCTTAATTTAATAGTTCAAACCCAACACCTTACTAACTGTGCTAACCAGACTGTACATACCAGACATGCAATTTATCAGAGATTCAAGTGAATAAGCTACAGTGTCCAAGGTACTAAACATAATATATTCTATGGGGTGTCATAAGCAAGTCATTAGAATACTTTCCTACTAAATTTATAAGACATAAGCATTCAATATTTGAGTAAACAAAGAGAAAATAAAGCTATCTATTGGGTTTCACTAAAAAGTCCATTGGAAGACTTGACTATTGTTGTTAAAAGACATAGGCATTCATATTATAGAGCCACAAACCACACTAGTAAAATAAAAACATGATAACATGGTATTCGAACCAATGACAGTCTTAATTTAATAGTGCAAACCCAACACCTTACTAACTGTGCTAACCAGACTGTACATACCAGACATGCAATTTATCAGAGATTTAAGTGAATAAGCTACAGTGTCCAAGGTACTAAACATAATATATTCTATGGGGTGTCATAAGCAAGTCATTAGAATACTTTCCTACTAAATTTATAAGACATAAGCATTCAATATTTGAGTAAACAAAGAGAAAATAAAGCTATCTATTGGGTTTCACTAAAAAGTCCATTGGAAGACTTGACTATTGTTGTTAAAAGACATAGGCATTCATATTATAGAGCCACAAACCACACTAGTAAAATAAAAACATGATAACATGGTATTCGAACCAATGACAGTCTTAATTTGATAGTGCAAAACCAACACCTTACTAACTGTGCTAACCAGACTGTGCATACCAAACACAAAATTTATCAGAAATTTAAGTGAATAAGCTACAGTATCCACGGAACTAAACATAATATATTCAATGGGGTGTCATAAGCAAGTCATTAGAATACTTTCCTACTAAATTTATAAGACATAAGCATTCAATATTTGAGTAAACAAAGAGAAAATAAAGCTATCTATTGGGTTTCACTAAAAAGTCCATTGGAAGACTTGACTATTGTTGTTAAAAGATATAGGCATTCATATTATAGAGCCACAAACCACACTAGTAAAATAGAAACATGATAACATGGGATTCAAACAAACGACAGTCTTAATTTGATAGTGCAAACCCAACACCTTACTAACTGTGCTAACCAGACTGTGCATACCAGACATGCAATTTATCAGAGATTTAAGTGAATAAGCTACAGTGTCCAAGGTACTAAACATAATATATTCTATGGGGTGTCATAAGCAAGTCATTAGAATACTTTCCTACTAAATTTATAAGACATAAGCATTCAATATTTGAGTAAACAAAGAGAAAATAAAGCTATCTATTGGGTTTCACTAAAAAGTCCATTGGAAGACTTGACTATTGTTGTTAAAAGACATAGACATTCATATTATAGAGCCACAAACCACACTAGTAAAATAAAAACATGATAACATGGGATTCGAACAAACGACAGTCTTAATTTGATAGTGCAAACCCAACACCTTACTAACTGTGCTAACCAGACCATGCATACCAGACACACAATTTATCAGAGATTTAAGTGAATAAGCTACAGTGTCCACAGAATTAAACATAATATATTCAATGGAGTGTCATAAGCAAATCATTAGAATACTTTCCTACTAAATTTATAAGACCTAAGCATTCAATATTTGAGTAAACAAAGAGAAAATAAAGCTATCTATTTGGTTTCACTAAAAAGTCCATTGGAAGACTTGACTATTGTTGTTAAAAGACATAGGCATTCATATTATAGAGCCACAAACCACACTAGTAAAATAAAAACATGATTACATGGTATTCGAACCAATGACAGTCTTAATTTGATAGTGCAAACCCAACACCTTACTAACTGTGCTAACCAGACTGTGCATACCAGACACACAAGTTATCAGAAATTTAAGTGAATAAGCTACAGTGTCCACGGAACTAAACATAATATATTCAATGGGGTGTCATAAGCAAGTCATTAGAATACTTTCCTACTAAATTTATAAGACATAAGCATTCAATATTTCAGTAAACAAAGAGAAAATAAAGCTATCTATTGGGTTTTACTAAAAAGTCCATTGGAAGACTTGACTATTGTTGTTAAAAGACATAGGCATTCATATTTTAGAGCCACAAACCACACTAGTAAAATAGTAACATGATAACATGGGATTCAAACCAACGACAGTCTTAATTTGATAGTGCAAACCCAACACCTTACTAACTGTGCTGACCAGACCGTGCATACCAGACACACAATTTATCAGAGATTTAAGTGAATAAGCTACAGTGTCCACAGAACTAAACATAATATATTCAATGGGGTGTCATAAGCAAGTCATTAGAATACTTTCCTACTAAATTTATAAGACATAAGCATTCAATATTTGAGTAAACAAAGAGAAAATAAAGCTATCTATTGGGTTTCACTAAAAAGTCCATTGGAAGACTTGACTATTGTTGTTAAAAGACATAGGCATTCATATTATAGAGCCACAAACCACACTAGTAAAATAAAAACATGGTAACATGGAATTCGAACCAATGACAGTCTTAATTTGATAGTGCAAACCCAACATCTTACTAACTGTGCTAAGCAGACTGTGCATACCAGACATGCAATTTATCAGAGATTTAAGTGAATAAGCTACAGTGTCCAAGGTACTAAACATAATATATTCTATGGGTTGTCATAAGCAAGTCATTAGAATACTTTCCTACTAAATTTATAAGACATAAGCATTCAATATTTGAGTAAACAAAGAGAAAATAAAGCTATCTATTGGGTTTCACTAAAAAGTCCATTGGAAGACTTGACTATTGTTGTTAAAAGACATAGGCATTCATATTATAGAGCCACAAACCACACTAGTAAAATAAAAACATGATTACATGGTATCCGAACCAATGACAGTCTTAATTTGATAGTGCAAACCCAACACCTTACTAACTGTGCTAACCAGACTGTGCATACCAGACACACAAGTTATCAGAGATTTAAGTGAATAAGCTACAGTGTCCACAGAACTAAACATAATATATTCAATGGGGTGTCATAAGCAAGTCATTAGAATACTTTCCTACTAAATTTATAAGACATAAGCATTCAATATTTGAGTAAACAAAGAGAAAATAAAGCTATCTATTGGGTTTCACTAAAAAGTCCATTGGAAGACTTGACTATTGTTGTTAAAAGACATAGGCATTCATATTATAGAGCCACAAACCACACTAGTAAAATAAAAACATGATAACATGGTATTCGAACCAATGACAGTCTTAATTTAATAGTGCAAACCCAACACCTTACTAACTGTGCTAACCAGACTGTGCATACCAGACATGCAATTTATCAGAGATTTAAGTGAATAAGCTACAGTGTCCAAGGTACTAAACATAATATATTCTATGGGGTGTCATAAGCAAGTCATTAGAATACTTTCCTACTAAATTTATAAGACATAAGCATTCAATATTTGAGTAAACAAAGAGAAAATAAAGCTATCTATTGGGTTTCACTAAAAAGTCCATTGGAAGACTTGACTATTGTTGTTAAAAGACATAGGCATTCATATTATAGAGCCACAAACCACACTAGTAAAATAAAAACATGATTACATGGTATTCGAACCAATGACAGTCTTAATTTGATAGTGCAAACCCAACACCTTACTAACTGTGCTAACCAGACTGTGCATACCAGACACACAAGTTATCAGAAATTTAAGTGAATAAGCTACAGTGTCCACGGAACTAAACATAATATATTCAATGGGGTGTCATAAGCAAGTCATTAGAATACTTTCCTACTAAATTTATAAGACATAAGCATTCAATATTTCAGTAAACAAAGAGAAAATAAAGCTATCTATTGGGTTTTACTAAAAAGTCCATTGGAAGACTTGACTATTGTTGTTAAAAGACATAGGCATTCATATTTTAGAGCCACAAACCACACTAGTAAAATAGTAACATGATAACATGGGATTCAAACCAACGACAGTCTTAATTTGATAGTGCAAACCCAACACCTTACTAACTGTGCTGACCAGACCGTGCATACCAGACACACAATTTATCAGAGATTTAAGTGAATAAGCTACAGTGTCCACAGAACTAAACATAATATATTCAATGGGGTGTCATAAGCAAGTCATTAGAATACTTTCCTACTAAATTTATAAGACATAAGCATTCAATATTTGAGTAAACAAAGAGAAAATAAAGCTATCTATTGGGTTTCACTAAAAAGTCCATTGGAAGACTTGACTATTGTTGTTAAAAGACATAGGCATTCATAGTATAGAGCCACAAACCACACTAGTAAAATAAAAACATGGTAACATGGAATTCGAACCAATGACAGTCTTAATTTGATAGTGCAAACCCAACATCTTACTAACTGTGCTAAGCAGACTGTGCATACCAGACATGCAATTTATCAGAGATTTAAGTGAATAAGCTACAGTGTCCAAGGTACTAAACATAATATATTCTATGGGTTGTCATAAGCAAGTCATTAGAATACTTTCCTACTAAATTTATAAGACATAAGCATTCAATATTTGAGTAAACAAAGAGAAAATAAAGCTATCTATTGGGTTTCACTAAAAAGTCCATTGGAAGACTTGACTATTGTTGTTAAAAGACATAGGCATTCATATTATAGAGCCACAAACCACACTAGTAAAATAAAAACATGATTACATGGTATTCGAACCAATGACAGTCTTAATTTGATAGTGCAAACCCAACACCTTACTAACTGTGCTAACCAGACTGTGCATACCAGACACACAAGTTATCAGAGATTTAAGTGAATAAGCTACAGTGTCCACAGAACTAAACATAATATATTCAATGGGGTGTCATAAGCAAGTCATTAGAATACTTTCCTACTAAATTTATAAGACATAAGCATTCAATATTTGAGTAAACAAAGAGAAAATAAAGCTATCTATTGGGTTTCACTAAAAAGTCCATTGGAAGACTTGACTATTGTTGTTAAAAGACATAGGCATTCATATTATAGAGCCACAAACCACACTAGTAAAATAAAAACATGATAACATGGTATTCGAACCAATGACAGTCTTAATTTAATAGTGCAAACCCAACACCTTACTAACTGTGCTAACCAGACTGTGCATACCAGACATGCAATTTATCAGAGATTTAAGTGAATAAGCTACAGTGTCCAAGGTACTAAACATAATATATTCTATGGGGTGTCATAAGCAAGTCATTAGAATACTTTCCTACTAAATTTATAAGACATAAGCATTCAATATTTGAGTAAACAAAGAGAAAATAAAGCTATCTATTGGGTTTCACTAAAAAGTCCATTGGAAGACTTGACTATTGTTGTTAAAAGACATAGGCATTCATATTATAGAACCACAAACCACACTAGTAAAATAAAAACATGATAACATGGTATTCGAACCAATGACAGTCTTAATTTGATAGTGCAAACCCAACACCTTACTAACTGTGCTAACCAGACTGTGCATACCAGACACACAAGTTATCAGAAATTTAAGTGAATAAGCCACAGTGTCCACGGAACTAAACATAATATATTCAATGGGGTGTCATAAGCAAGTCATTAGAATACTTTCCTACTAAATTTATAAGACATAAGCATTCAATATTTCAGTAAACAAAGAGAAAATAAAGCTATCTATTGGGTTTTACTAAAAAGTCCATTGGAAGACTTGACTATTGTTGTTAAAAGACATAGGCATTCATATTTTAGAGCCACAAACCACACTAGTAAAATAGAAACATGATAACATGGGATTCAAACCAACGACAGTCTTAATTTGATAGTGCAAACCCAACACCTTACTAACTGTGCTGACCAGACCGTGCATACCAGACACACAATTTATCAGAGATTTAAGTGAATAAGCTACAGTGTCCACAGAACTAAACATAATATATTCAATGGGGTGTCATAAGCAAGTTATTAGAATACTTTCCTACTAAATTTATAAGACATAAGCATTCAATATTTGAGTAAACAAAGAGAAAATAAAGCTATCTATTGGGTTTCACTAAAAAGTCCATTGGAAGACTTGACTATTGTTGTTAAAAGACATAGGCATTCATATTATAGAGCCACAAACCACACTAGTAAAATAAAAACATGATAAAATGGTATTCGACTAATGACAGTCTTAATTTAATAGTGCAAACCCAACACCTTACTAACTGTGCTAACCAGACTGTACATACCAGACATGCAATTTATCAGAGATTTAAGTGAATAAGCTACAGTGTCCTAGGTATTAAACATAATATATTCTATGGGGTGTCATAAGCAAGTCATTAGAATACTTTCCTACTAAATTTATAAGACATAAGCATTCAATATTTGAGTAAACAAAGAGAAAATAAAGCTATCTATTGGGTTTCACTAAAAAGTCCATTGGAAGACTTGACTATTGTTGTTAAAAGACATAGGCATTCATATTATAGAGCCACAAACCACACTAGTAAAATAAAAACATGATAACATGGTATTCGAACCAATGACAGTCTTAATTTAATAGTGCAAACCCAACACCTTACTAACTGTGCTAACCAGACTGTACATACCAGACATGCAATTTATCAGAGATTTAAGTGAATAAGCTACAGTGTCCAAGGTACTAAACATAATATATTCTATGGGGTGTCATAAGCAAGTCATTAGAATACTTTCCTACTAAATTTATAAGACATAAGCATTCAATATTTGAGTAAACAAAGAGAAAATAAAGCTATCTATTGGGTTTCACTAAAAAGTCCATTGGAAGACTTGACTATTGTTGTAAAAAGACATAGGCATTCATATTATAGAGCCACAAACCACACTAGTAAAATAAAAACATGATAACATGGTATTCGAACCAATGACAGTCTTAATTTGATAGTGCAAACCCAACACCTTACTAACTGTGCTAACCAGACTGTGCATACCAAACACAAAATTTATCAGAAATTTAAGTGAATAAGCTACAGTATCCACGGAACTAAACATAATATATTCAATGGGGTGTCATAAGCAAGTCATTAGAATACTTTCCTACTAAATTTATAAGACATAAGCATTCAATATTTGAGTAAACAAAGAGAAAATAAAGCTATCTATTGGGTTTCACTAAAAAGTCCATTGGAAGACTTGACTATTGTTGTTAAAAGATATAGGCATTCATATTATAGAGCCACAAACCACACTAGTAAAATAGAAACATGATAACATGGGATTCAAACAAACGACAGTCTTAATTTGATAGTGCAAACCCAACACCTTACTAACTGTGCTAACCAGACTGTGCATACCAGACAAGCAATTTATCAGAGATTTAAGTGAATAAGCTACAGTGTCCAAGGTACTAAACATAATATATTCAATGGGGTGTCATAAGCAAGTCATTAGAATACTTTCCTACTAAATTTATAAGACATAAGCATTCAATATTTGAGTAAACAAAGAGAAAATAAAGCTATCTATTGGGTTTCACTAAAAAGTCCATTGGAAGACTTGACTATTGTTGTTAAAAGACATAGACATTCATATTATAGAGCCACAAACCACACTAGTAAAATAAAAACATGATAACATGGGATTCGAACAAACGACAGTCTTAATTTGATAGTGCAAACCCAACACCTTACTAACTGTGCTAACCAGACCATGCATACCAGACACACAATTTATCAGAGATTTAAGTGAATAAGCTACAGTGTCCACAGAATTAAACATAATATATTCAATGGAGTGTCATAAGCAAATCATTAGAATACTTTCCTACTAAATTTATAAGACCTAAGCATTCAATATTTGAGTAAACAAAGAGAAAATAAAGCTATCTATTGGGTTTCACTAAAAAGTCCATTGGAAGACTTGACTATTGTTGTTAAAAGATATAGGCATTCATATTATAGAGCCACAAACCACACTAGTAAAATAGAAACATGATAACATGGGATTCAAACCAATGACAGTCTTAATTTAATAGTGCAAACCCAACACCTTACTAACTGTGCTAACCAGACTGTGCATACCAGACATGCAATTTATCAGAGATTTAAGTGAATAAGCTACAGTGTCCAAGGTACTAAACATAATATATTCTATGGGGTGTCATAAGCAAGTCATTAGAATACTTTCCTACTAAATTTATAAGACATAAGCATTCAATATTTGAGTAAACAAAGAGAAAATAAAGCTATCTATTGGGTTTCACTAAAAAGTCCATTGGAAGACTTGACTATTGTTGTTAAAAGACATAGGCATTCATATTATAGAACCACAAACCACACTAGTAAAATAAAAACATGATAACATGGTATTCGAACCAATGACAGTCTTAATTTGATAGTGCAAACCCAACACCTTACTAACTGTGCTAACCAGACTGTGCATACCAGACACACAAGTTATCAGAAATTTAAGTGAATAAGCCACAGTGTCCACGGAACTAAACATAATATATTCAATGGGGTGTCATAAGCAAGTCATTAGAATACTTTCCTACTAAATTTATAAGACATAAGCATTCAATATTTCAGTAAACAAAGAGAAAATAAAGCTATCTATTGGGTTTTACTAAAAAGTCCATTGGAAGACTTGACTATTGTTGTTAAAAGACATAGGCATTCATATTTTAGAGCCACAAACCACACTAGTAAAATAGAAACATGATAACATGGGATTCAAACCAACGACAGTCTTAATTTGATAGTGCAAACCCAACACCTTACTAACTGTGCTGACCAGACCGTGCATACCAGACACACAATTTATCAGAGATTTAAGTGAATAAGCTACAGTGTCCACAGAACTAAACATAATATATTCAATGGGGTGTCATAAGCAAGTTATTAGAATACTTTCCTACTAAATTTATAAGACATAAGCATTCAATATTTGAGTAAACAAAGAGAAAATAAAGCTATCTATTGGGTTTCACTAAAAAGTCCATTGGAAGACTTGACTATTGTTGTTAAAAGACATAGGCATTCATATTATAGAGCCACAAACCACACTAGTAAAATAAAAACATGATAAAATGGTATTCGACTAATGACAGTCTTAATTTAATAGTGCAAACCCAACACCTTACTAACTGTGCTAACCAGACTGTACATACCAGACATGCAATTTATCAGAGATTTAAGTGAATAAGCTACAGTGTCCTAGGTATTAAACATAATATATTCTATGGGGTGTCATAAGCAAGTCATTAGAATACTTTCCTACTAAATTTATAAGACATAAGCATTCAATATTTGAGTAAACAAAGAGAAAATAAAGCTATCTATTGGGTTTCACTAAAAAGTCCATTGGAAGACTTGACTATTGTTGTTAAAAGACATAGGCATTCATATTATAGAGCCACAAACCACACTAGTAAAATAGTAACATGATAACATGGGATTCAAACCAACGACAGTCTTAATTTGATAGTGCAAACCCAACACCTTACTAACTGTGCTGACCAGACCGTGCATACCAGACACACAATTTATCAGAGATTTAAGTGAATAAGCTACAGTGTCCACAGAACTAAACATAATATATTCAATGGGGTGTCATAAGCAAGTCATTAGAATACTTTCCTACTAAATTTATAAGACATAAGCATTCAATATTTGAGTAAACAAAGAGAAAATAAAGCTATCTATTGGGTTTCACTAAAAAGTCCATTGGAAGACTTGACTATTGTTGTTAAAAGACATAGGCATTCATAGTATAGAGCCACAAACCACACTAGTAAAATAAAAACATGGTAACATGGAATTCGAACCAATGACAGTCTTAATTTGATAGTGCAAACCCAACATCTTACTAACTGTGCTAAGCAGACTGTGCATACCAGACATGCAATTTATCAGAGATTTAAGTGAATAAGCTACAGTGTCCAAGGTACTAAACATAATATATTCTATGGGTTGTCATAAGCAAGTCATTAGAATACTTTCCTACTAAATTTATAAGACATAAGCATTCAATATTTGAGTAAACAAAGAGAAAATAAAGCTATCTATTGGGTTTCACTAAAAAGTCCATTGGAAGACTTGACTATTGTTGTTAAAAGACATAGGCATTCATATTATAGAGCCACAAACCACACTAGTAAAATAAAAACATGATTACATGGTATTCGAACCAATGACAGTCTTAATTTGATAGTGCAAACCCAACACCTTACTAACTGTGCTAACCAGACTGTGCATACCAGACACACAAGTTATCAGAGATTTAAGTGAATAAGCTACAGTGTCCACAGAACTAAACATAATATATTCAATGGGGTGTCATAAGCAAGTCATTAGAATACTTTCCTACTAAATTTATAAGACATAAGCATTCAATATTTGAGTAAACAAAGAGAAAATAAAGCTATCTATTGGGTTTCACTAAAAAGTCCATTGGAAGACTTGACTATTGTTGTTAAAAGACATAGGCATTCATATTATAGAGCCACAAACCACACTAGTAAAATAAAAACATGATTACATGGTATTCGAACCAATGACAGTCTTAATTTGATAGTGCAAACCCAACACCTTACTAACTGTGCTAACCAGACTGTGCATACCAGACACACAAGTTATCAGAGATTTAAGTGAATAAGCTACAGTGTCCAAGGTACTAAACATAATATATTCTATGGGGTGTCATAAGCAAGTCATTAGAATACTTTCCTACTAAATTTATAAGACATAAGCATTCAATATTTGAGTAAACAAAGAGAAAATAAAGCTATCTATTGGGTTTCACTAAAAAGTCCATTGGAAGACTTGACTATTGTTGTTAAAAGACATAGGCATTCATATTATAGAACCACAAACCACACTAGTAAAATAAAAACATGATAACATGGTATTCGAACCAATGACAGTCTTAATTTGATAGTGCAAACCCAACACCTTACTAACTGTGCTAACCAGACTGTGCATACCAGACACACAAGTTATCAGAAATTTAAGTGAATAAGCCACAGTGTCCACGGAACTAAACATAATATATTCAATGGGGTGTCATAAGCAAGTCATTAGAATACTTTCCTACTAAATTTATAAGACATAAGCATTCAATATTTCAGTAAACAAAGAGAAAATAAAGCTATCTATTGGGTTTTACTAAAAAGTCCATTGGAAGACTTGACTATTGTTGTTAAAAGACATAGGCATTCATATTTTAGAGCCACAAACCACACTAGTAAAATAGAAACATGATAACATGGGATTCAAACCAACGACAGTCTTAATTTGATAGTGCAAACCCAACACCTTACTAACTGTGCTGACCAGACCGTGCATACCAGACACACAATTTATCAGAGATTTAAGTGAATAAGCTACAGTGTCCACAGAACTAAACATAATATATTCAATGGGGTGTCATAAGCAAGTTATTAGAATACTTTCCTACTAAATTTATAAGACATAAGCATTCAATATTTGAGTAAACAAAGAGAAAATAAAGCTATCTATTGGGTTTCACTAAAAAGTCCATTGGAAGACTTGACTATTGTTGTTAAAAGACATAGGCATTCATATTATAGAGCCACAAACCACACTAGTAAAATAAAAACATGATAAAATGGTATTCGACTAATGACAGTCTTAATTTAATAGTGCAAACCCAACACCTTACTAACTGTGCTAACCAGACTGTACATACCAGACATGCAATTTATCAGAGATTTAAGTGAATAAGCTACAGTGTCCTAGGTATTAAACATAATATATTCTATGGGGTGTCATAAGCAAGTCATTAGAATACTTTCCTACTAAATTTATAAGACATAAGCATTCAATATTTGAGTAAACAAAGAGAAAATAAAGCTATCTATTGGGTTTCACTAAAAAGTCCATTGGAAGACTTGACTATTGTTGTTAAAAGACATAGGCATTCATATTATAGAGCCACAAACCACACTAGTAAAATAAAAACATGATAACATGGTATTCGAACCAATGACAGTCTTAATTTAATAGTGCAAACCCAACACCTTACTAACTGTGCTAACCAGACTGTACATACCAGACATGCAATTTATCAGAGATTTAAGTGAATAAGCTACAGTGTCCAAGGTACTAAACATAATATATTCTATGGGGTGTCATAAGCAAGTCATTAGAATACTTTCCTACTAAATTTATAAGACATAAGCATTCAATATTTGAGTAAACAAAGAGAAAATAAAGCTATCTATTGGGTTTCACTAAAAAGTCCATTGGAAGACTTGACTATTGTTGTAAAAAGACATAGGCATTCATATTATAGAGCCACAAACCACACTAGTAAAATAAAAACATGATAACATGGTATTCGAACCAATGACAGTCTTAATTTGATAGTGCAAACCCAACACCTTACTAACTGTGCTAACCAGACTGTGCATACCAAACACAAAATTTATCAGAAATTTAAGTGAATAAGCTACAGTATCCACGGAACTAAACATAATATATTCAATGGGGTGTCATAAGCAAGTCATTAGAATACTTTCCTACTAAATTTATAAGACATAAGCATTCAATATTTGAGTAAACAAAGAGAAAATAAAGCTATCTATTGGGTTTCACTAAAAAGTCCATTGGAAGACTTGACTATTGTTGTTAAAAGATATAGGCATTCATATTATAGAGCCACAAACCACACTAGTAAAATAGAAACATGATAACATGGGATTCAAACAAACGACAGTCTTAATTTGATAGTGCAAACCCAACACCTTACTAACTGTGCTAACCAGACTGTGCATACCAGACAAGCAATTTATCAGAGATTTAAGTGAATAAGCTACAGTGTCCAAGGTACTAAACATAATATATTCAATGGGGTGTCATAAGCAAGTCATTAGAATACTTTCCTACTAAATTTATAAGACATAAGCATTCAATATTTGAGTAAACAAAGAGAAAATAAAGCTATCTATTGGGTTTCACTAAAAAGTCCATTGGAAGACTTGACTATTGTTGTTAAAAGACATAGACATTCATATTATAGAGCCACAAACCACACTAGTAAAATAAAAACATGATAACATGGGATTCGAACAAACGACAGTCTTAATTTGATAGTGCAAACCCAACACCTTACTAACTGTGCTAACCAGACCATGCATACCAGACACACAATTTATCAGAGATTTAAGTGAATAAGCTACAGTGTCCACAGAATTAAACATAATATATTCAATGGAGTGTCATAAGCAAATCATTAGAATACTTTCCTACTAAATTTATAAGACCTAAGCATTCAATATTTGAGTAAACAAAGAGAAAATAAAGCTATCTATTGGGTTTCACTAAAAAGTCCATTGGAAGACTTGACTATTGTTGTTAAAAGATATAGGCATTCATATTATAGAGCCACAAACCACACTAGTAAAATAGAAACATGATAACATGGGATTCAAACCAATGACAGTCTTAATTTAATAGTGCAAACCCAACACCTTACTAACTGTGCTAACCAGACTGTGCATACCAGACATGCAATTTATCAGAGATTTAAGTGAATAAGCTACAGTGTCCAAGGTACTAAACATAATATATTCTATGGGGTGTCATAAGCAAGTCATTAGAATACTTTCCTACTAAATTTATAAGACATAAGCATTCAATATTTGAGTAAACAAAGAGAAAATAAAGCTATCTATTGGGTTTCACTAAAAAGTCCATTGGAAGACTTGACTATTGTTGTTAAAAGACATAGGCATTCATATTATAGAACCACAAACCACACTAGTAAAATAAAAACATGATAACATGGTATTCGAACCAATGACAGTCTTAATTTGATAGTGCAAACCCAACACCTTACTAACTGTGCTAACCAGACTGTGCATACCAGACACACAAGTTATCAGAAATTTAAGTGAATAAGCCACAGTGTCCACGGAACTAAACATAATATATTCAATGGGGTGTCATAAGCAAGTCATTAGAATACTTTCCTACTAAATTTATAAGACATAAGCATTCAATATTTCAGTAAACAAAGAGAAAATAAAGCTATCTATTGGGTTTTACTAAAAAGTCCATTGGAAGACTTGACTATTGTTGTTAAAAGACATAGGCATTCATATTTTAGAGCCACAAACCACACTAGTAAAATAGAAACATGATAACATGGGATTCAAACCAACGACAGTCTTAATTTGATAGTGCAAACCCAACACCTTACTAACTGTGCTGACCAGACCGTGCATACCAGACACACAATTTATCAGAGATTTAAGTGAATAAGCTACAGTGTCCACAGAACTAAACATAATATATTCAATGGGGTGTCATAAGCAAGTTATTAGAATACTTTCCTACTAAATTTATAAGACATAAGCATTCAATATTTGAGTAAACAAAGAGAAAATAAAGCTATCTATTGGGTTTCACTAAAAAGTCCCTTGGAAGACTTGACTATTGTTGTTAAAAGACATAGGCATTCATATTATAGAGCCACAAACCACACTAGTAAAATAAAAACATGATAAAATGGTATTCGACTAATGACAGTCTTAATTTAATAGTGCAAACCCAACACCTTACTAACTGTGCTAACCAGACTGTACATACCAGACATGCAATTTATCAGAGATTTAAGTGAATAAGCTACAGTGTCCTAGGTATTAAACATAATATATTCTATGGGGTGTCATAAGCAAGTCATTAGAATACTTTCCTACTAAATTTATAAGACATAAGCATTCAATATTTGAGTAAACAAAGAGAAAATAAAGCTATCTATTGGGTTTCACTAAAAAGTCCATTGGAAGACTTGACTATTGTTGTTAAAAGACATAGGCATTCATATTATAGAGCCACAAACCACACTAGTAAAATAAAAACATGATAACATGGTATTCGAACCAATGACAGTCTTAATTTAATAGTGCAAACCCAACACCTTACTAACTGTGCTAACCAGACTGTACATACCAGACATGCAATTTATCAGAGATTTAAGTGAATAAGCTACAGTGTCCAAGGTACTAAACATAATATATTCTATGGGGTGTCATAAGCAAGTCATTAGAATACTTTCCTACTAAATTTATAAGACATAAGCATTCAATATTTGAGTAAACAAAGAGAAAATAAAGCTATCTATTGGGTTTCACTAAAAAGTCCATTGGAAGACTTGACTATTGTTGTAAAAAGACATAGGCATTCATATTATAGAGCCACAAACCACACTAGTAAAATAAAAACATGATAACATGGTATTCGAACCAATGACAGTCTTAATTTGATAGTGCAAACCCAACACCTTACTAACTGTGCTAACCAGACTGTGCATACCAAACACAAAATTTATCAGAAATTTAAGTGAATAAGCTACAGTATCCACGGAACTAAACATAATATATTCAATGGGGTGTCATAAGCAAGTCATTAGAATACTTTCCTACTAAATTTATAAGACATAAGCATTCAATATTTGAGTAAACAAAGAGAAAATAAAGCTATCTATTGGGTTTCACTAAAAAGTCCATTGGAAGACTTGACTATTGTTGTTAAAAGATATAGGCATTCATATTATAGAGCCACAAACCACACTAGTAAAATAGAAACATGATAACATGGGATTCAAACAAACGACAGTCTTAATTTGATAGTGCAAACCCAACACCTTACTAACTGTGCTAACCAGACTGTGCATACCAGACAAGCAATTTATCAGAGATTTAAGTGAATAAGCTACAGTGTCCAAGGTACTAAACATAATATATTCAATGGGGTGTCATAAGCAAGTCATTAGAATACTTTCCTACTAAATTTATAAGACATAAGCATTCAATATTTGAGTAAACAAAGAGAAAATAAAGCTATCTATTGGGTTTCACTAAAAAGTCCATTGGAAGACTTGACTATTGTTGTTAAAAGACATAGACATTCATATTATAGAGCCACAAACCACACTAGTAAAATAAAAACATGATAACATGGGATTCGAACAAACGACAGTCTTAATTTGATAGTGCAAACCCAACACCTTACTAACTGTGCTAACCAGACCATGCATACCAGACACACAATTTATCAGAGATTTAAGTGAATAAGCTACAGTGTCCACAGAATTAAACATAATATATTCAATGGAGTGTCATAAGCAAATCATTAGAATACTTTCCTACTAAATTTATAAGACCTAAGCATTCAATATTTGAGTAAACAAAGAGAAAATAAAGCTATTTATTGGGTTTCACTAAAAAGTCCATTGGAAGACTTGACTATTGTTGTTAAAAGATATAGGCATTCATATTATAGAGCCACAAACCACACTAGTAAAATAGAAACATGATAACATGGGATTCAAACCAATGACAGTCTTAATTTGATAGTGCAAACCCAACACCTTACTAACTGTGCTAACCAGACTGTGCATACCAGACACACAAGTTATCAGAAATTTAAGTGAATAAGCTACAGTGTCCACGGAACTAAACATAATATATTCAATGGGGTGTCATAAGCAAGTCATTAGAATACTTTCCTACTAAATTTATAAGACATAAGCATTCAATATTTGAGTAAACAAAGAGAAAATAAAGCTATCTATTGGGTTTCACTAAAAAGTCCATTGGAAGACTTGACTATTGTTGTTAAAAGACATAGGCATTCATATTATAGAGCCACAAACCACACTAGTAAAATAAAAACATGATAACATGGTATTCGAACCAATGACAATCTTAATTTGATAGTGCAAACCCAACACCTTACTAACTGTGCTAACCAGACTGTGCATACCAGACATGCAATTTATCAGAGATTTAGGTGAATAAGCTACAGTGTCCAAGGTACTAAACATAATATATTCTATGGGGTGTCATAAGCAAGTCATTAGAATACTTTCCTACTAAATTTATAAGACATAAGCATTCAATATTTGAGTAAACAAAGAGAAAATAAAGCTATCTATTGGGTTTCACTAAAAAGTCCATTGGAAGACTTGACTATTGTTGTTAAAAGACATAGATATTCATATTATAGAGCCACAAACCACACTAGAAAAATAAAAACATGATAACATGGTATTTGAACCAATGACAGTCTTAATTTGATAGTGCAAACCCAACACCTTACTAACTGTGCTAACCAGACCGTGCATACAAGACAAACAATTTATCAGAGATTTAAGTGAATAAGCTACAGTGTCCACAGAACTAAACATAATATATTCAATGGGGTGTCATAAGCAAGTCATTAGAATACTTTCCTACTAAATTTATAAGACATAAGCATTCAATATTTGAGTAAACAAAGAGAAAATAAAGCTATCTATTGGGTTTCACTAAAAAGTCCATTGGAAGACTTGACTATTGTTGTTAAAAGATATAGGCATTCATATTATAGAGCCACAAACCACACTAGTAAAATAGAAACATGATAACATGGGATTCAAACAAATGACAGTCTTAATTTGATAGTGCAAACCCAACACCTTACTAACTGTGCTAACCAGACTGTGCATACCAGACATGCAATTTATCAGAGATTTAAGTGAATAAGCTACAGTGTCCAAGGTACTAAACATAATATATTCTATGGGGTGTCATAAGCAAGTCATTAGAATACTTTCCTACTAAATTTATAAGACATAAGCATTCAATATTTGAGTAAACAAAGAGAAAATAAAGCTATCTATTGGGTTTCACTAAAAAGTCCATTGGAAGACTTGACTATTGTTGTTAAAAGACATAGACATTCATATTATAGAGCCACAAACCACACTAGTAAAATAAAAACATGATAACATGGGATTCGAACAAACGACAGTCTTAATTTGATAGTGCAAACCCAACACCTTACTAACTGTGCTAACCAGACCATGCATACCAGACACACAATTTATCAGAGATTTAAGTGAATAAGCTACAGTGTCCACAGAATTAAACATAATATATTCAATGGAGTGTCATAAGCAAATCATTAGAATACTTTCCTACTAAATTTATAAGACCTAAGCATTCAATATTTGAGTAAACAAAGAGAAAATAAAGCTATCTATTGGGTTTCACTAAAAAGTCCATTGGAAGACTTGACTATTGTTGTTAAAAGACATAGGCATTCATATTATAGAGCCACAAACCACACTAGTAAAATAAAAACATGATTACATGGTATTCGAACCAATGACAGTCTTAATTTGATAGTGCAAACCCAACACCTTACTAACTGTGCTAACCAGACTGTGCATACCAGACACACAAGTTATCAGAAATTTAAGTGAATAAGCTACAGTGTCCACGGAACTAAACATAATATATTCAATGGGGTGTCATAAGCAAGTCATTAGAATACTTTCCTACTAAATTTATAAGACATAAGCATTCAATATTTCAGTAAACAAAGAGAAAATAAAGCTATCTATAGGGTTTTACTAAAAAGTCCATTGGAAGACTTGACTATTGTTGTTAAAAGACATAGGCATTCATATTTTAGAGCCACAAACCACACTAGTAAAATAGTAACATAACATGGGATTCAAACCAACGACAGTCTTAATTTGATAGTGCAAACCCAACACCTTACTAACTGTGCTGACCAGACCGTGCATACCAGACACACAATTTATCAGAGATTTAAGTGAATAAGCTACAGTGTCCACAGAACTAAACATAATATATTCAATGGGGTGTCATAAGCAAGTCATTAGAATACTTTCCTACTAAATTTATAAGACATAAGCATTCAATATTTGAGTAAACAAAGAGAAAATAAAGCTATCTATTGGGTTTCACTAAAAAGTCCATTGGAAGACTTGACTATTGTTGTTAAAAGACATAGGCATTCATATTATAGAGCCACAAACCACACTAGTAAAATAAAAACATGGTATTCGAACCAATGACAGTCTTAATTTGATAGTGCAAACCCAACATCTTACTAACTGTGCTAAGCAGACTGTGCATACCAGACATGCAGTTTATCAGAGATTTAAGTGAATAAGCTACAGTGTCCAAGGTACTAAACATAATATATTCTATGGGGTGTCATAAGCAAGTCATTAGAATACTTTTCTACTAAATTTATAAGACATAAGCATTCAATATTTGAGTAAACAAAAAGAAAATAAAGCTATCTATTGGGTTTCACTAAAAAGTCCATTGGAAGACTTGACTATTGTTGTTAAAAGACATAGGCATTCATATTATAGAGCCACAAACCACACTAGTAAAATAAAAACATGATAACATGGTATTCAAACCAATGACAGTCTTAATTTAATAGTGCAAACCCAACACCTTACTAAATGTGCTAACCAGACTGTACATACCAGACATGCAATTTATCAGAGATTTAAGTGAATAAGGCTACAGTGTCCAAGGTACTAAACATAATATATTCTATGGGGTGTCATAAGCAAGTCATTAGAATACTTTCCTACTAAATTTATAAGACATAAGCATTCAATATTTGAGTAAACAAAGAGAAAATAAAGCTATCTATTGGGTTTCACTAAAAAGTCCATTGGAAGACTTGACTATTGTTGTTAAAAGACATAGGCATTCATATTATAGAGCCACAAACTACACTAGTAAAATAAAAACATGATAACATAGTATTCGAACCAATGACAGTCTTAATTTGATAGTGCAAACCCAACACCTTACTAACTGTGCTAACCAGACTGTGCATACCAAACACAAAATTTATCAGAAATTTAAGTGAATAAGCTACAGTATCCACGGAACTAAACATAATATATTCAATGGGGTGTCATAAGCAAGTCATTAGAATACTTTCCTACTAAATTTATAAGACATAAGCATTCAATATTTGAGTAAACAAAGAGAAAATAAAGCTATCTATTGGGTTTCACTAAAAAGTCCATTGGAAGACTTGACTATTGTTGTTAAAAGATATAGGCATTCATATTATAGAGCCACAAACCACACTAGTAAAATAGAAACATGATAACATGGGATTCAAACAAACGACAGTCTTAATTTGATAGTGCAAACCCAACACCTTACTAACTGTGCTAACCAGACTGTGCATACCAGACATGCAATTTATCAGAGATTTAAGTGAATAAGCTACAGTGTCCAAGGTACTAAACATAATATATTCTATGGGGTGTCATAAGCAAGTCATTAGAATACTTTCCTACTAAATTTATAAGACATAAGCATTCAATATTTGAGTAAACAAAGAGAAAATAAAGCTATCTATTGGGTTTCACTAAAAAGTCCATTGGAAGACTTGACTATTGTTGTTAAAAGACATAGACATTCATATTATAGAGCCACAAACCACACTAGTAAAATAAAAACATGATAACATGGGATTCGAACAAACGACAGTCTTAATTTGATAGTGCAAACCCAACACCTTACTAACTGTGCTAACCAGACCATGCATACCAGACACACAATTTATCAGAGATTTAAGTGAATAAGCTACAGTGTCCACAGAATTAAACATAATATATTCAATGGAGTGTCATAAGCAAATCATTAGAATACTTTCCTACTAAATTTATAAGACCTAAGCATTCAATATTTGAGTAAACAAAGAGAAAATAAAGCTATCTGTTGGGTTTCACTAAAAAGTCCATTGGAAGACTTGACTATTGTTGTTAAAAGACATAGGCATTCATATTATAGAGCCACAAACCACACTAGTAAAATAAAAACATGGTATTCGAACCAATGACAGTCTTAATTTGATAGTGCAAACCCAACATCTTACTAACTGTGCTAAGCAGACTGTGCATACCAGACATGCAATTTATCAGAGATTTAAGTGAATAAGCTACAGTGTCCAAGGTACTAAACATAATATATTCTATGGGGTGTCATAAGCAAATCATTAGAATACTTTCCTACTAAATTTATAAGACCTAAGCATTCAATATTTGAGTAAACAAAGAGAAAATAAAGCTATCTATTGGGTTTCACTAAAAAGTCCATTGGAAGACTTGACTATTGTTGTTAAAAGACATAGGCATTCATATTATAGAGCCACAAACCACACTAGTAAAATAAAAACATGATTACATGGTATTCGAACCAATGACAGTCTTAATTTGATAGTGCAAACCCAACACCTTACTAACTGTGCTAACCAGACTGTGCATACCAGACACACAAGTTATCAGAAATTTAAGTGAATAAGCTACAGTGTCCACGGAACTAAACATAATATATTCAATGGGGTGTCATAAGCAAGTCATTAGAATACTTTCCTACTAAATTTATAAGACATAAGCATTCAATATTTCAGTAAACAAAGAGAAAATAAAGCTATCTATAGGGTTTTACTAAAAAGTCCATTGGAAGACTTGACTATTGTTGTTAAAAGACATAGGCATTCATATTTTAGAGCCACAAACCACACTAGTAAAATAGTAACATAACATGGGATTCAAACCAACGACAGTCTTAATTTGATAGTGCAAACCCAACACCTTACTAACTGTGCTGACCAGACCGTGCATACCAGACACACAATTTATCAGAGATTTAAGTGAATAAGCTACAGTGTCCACAGAACTAAACATAATATATTCAATGGGGTGTCATAAGCAAGTCATTAGAATACTTTCCTACTAAATTTATAAGACATAAGCATTCAATATTTGAGTAAACAAAGAGAAAATAAAGCTATCTATTGGGTTTCACTAAAAAGTCCATTGGAAGACTTGACTATTGTTGTTAAAAGACATAGGCATTCATATTATAGAGCCACAAACCACACTAGTAAAATAAAAACATGGTATTCGAACCAATGACAGTCTTAATTTGATAGTGCAAACCCAACATCTTACTAACTGTGCTAAGCAGACTGTGCATACCAGACATGCAGTTTATCAGAGATTTAAGTGAATAAGCTACAGTGTCCAAGGTACTAAACATAATATATTCTATGGGGTGTCATAAGCAAGTCATTAGAATACTTTTCTACTAAATTTATAAGACATAAGCATTCAATATTTGAGTAAACAAAAAGAAAATAAAGCTATCTATTGGGTTTCACTAAAAAGTCCATTGGAAGACTTGACTATTGTTGTTAAAAGACATAGGCATTCATATTATAGAGCCACAAA
Organism: Pseudophryne corroboree; assembly: GCF_028390025.1. Taxonomy (NCBI): domain Eukaryota; kingdom Metazoa; phylum Chordata; class Amphibia; order Anura; family Myobatrachidae; genus Pseudophryne; species Pseudophryne corroboree. The sequence continues at coordinate 323,735 of NW_026970189.1, read as the reverse complement.
CCACACTAGTAAAATAAAAACATGATAACATGGTATTCAAACCAATGACAGTCTTAATTTAATAGTGCAAACCCAACACCTTACTAAATGTGCTAACCAGACTGTACATACCAGACATGCAATTTATCAGAGATTTAAGTGAATAAGGCTACAGTGTCCAAGGTACTAAACATAATATATTCTATGGGGTGTCATAAGCAAGTCATTAGAATACTTTCCTACTAAATTTATAAGACATAAGCATTCAATATTTGAGTAAACAAAGAGAAAATAAAGCTATCTATTGGGTTTCACTAAAAAGTCCATTGGAAGACTTGACTATTGTTGTTAAAAGACATAGGCATTCATATTATAGAGCCACAAACTACACTAGTAAAATAAAAACATGATAACATAGTATTCGAACCAATGACAGTCTTAATTTGATAGTGCAAACCCAACACCTTACTAACTGTGCTAACCAGACTGTGCATACCAAACACAAAATTTATCAGAAATTTAAGTGAATAAGCTACAGTATCCACGGAACTAAACATAATATATTCAATGGGGTGTCATAAGCAAGTCATTAGAATACTTTCCTACTAAATTTATAAGACATAAGCATTCAATATTTGAGTAAACAAAGAGAAAATAAAGCTATCTATTGGGTTTCACTAAAAAGTCCATTGGAAGACTTGACTATTGTTGTTAAAAGATATAGGCATTCATATTATAGAGCCACAAACCACACTAGTAAAATAGAAACATGATAACATGGGATTCAAACAAACGACAGTCTTAATTTGATAGTGCAAACCCAACACCTTACTAACTGTGCTAACCAGACTGTGCATACCAGACATGCAATTTATCAGAGATTTAAGTGAATAAGCTACAGTGTCCAAGGTACTAAACATAATATATTCTATGGGGTGTCATAAGCAAGTCATTAGAATACTTTCCTACTAAATTTATAAGACATAAGCATTCAATATTTGAGTAAACAAAGAGAAAATAAAGCTATCTATTGGGTTTCACTAAAAAGTCCATTGGAAGACTTGACTATTGTTGTTAAAAGACATAGACATTCATATTATAGAGCCACAAACCACACTAGTAAAATAAAAACATGATAACATGGGATTCGAACAAACGACAGTCTTAATTTGATAGTGCAAACCCAACACCTTACTAACTGTGCTAACCAGACCATGAATACCAGACACACAATTTATCAGAGATTTAAGTGAATAAGCTACAGTGTCCACAGAATTAAACATAATATATTCAATGGAGTGTCATAAGCAAATCATTAGAATACTTTCCTACTAAATTTATAAGACCTAAGCATTCAATATTTGAGTAAACAAAGAGAAAATAAAGCTATCTGTTGGGTTTCACTAAAAAGTCCATTGGAAGACTTGACTATTGTTGTTAAAAGACATAGGCATTCATATTATAGAGCCACAAACCACACTAGTAAAATAAAAACATGGTATTCGAACCAATGACAGTCTTAATTTGATAGTGCAAACCCAACATCTTACTAACTGTGCTAAGCAGACTGTGCATACCAGACATGCAATTTATCAGAGATTTAAGTGAATAAGCTACAGTGTCCAAGGTACTAAACATAATATATTCTATGGGGTGTCATAAGCAAGTCATTAGAATACTTTTCTACTAAATTTATAAGACATAAGCATTCAATATTTGAGTAAACAAAGAGAAAATAAAGCTATCTATTGGGTTTCACTAAAAAGTCCATTGGAAGACTTGACTATTGTTGTTAAAAGACATAGGCATTCATATTATAGAGCCACAAACCACACTAGTAAAATAAAAACATGATAACATGGTATTCAAACCAATGACAGTCTTAATTTAATAGTGCAAACCCAACACCTTACTAAATGTGCTAACCAGACTGTACATACCAGACATGCAATTTATCAGAGATTTAAGTGAATAAGGCTACAGTGTCCAAGGTACTAAACATAATATATTCTATGGGGTGTCATAAGCAAGTCATTAGAATACTTTCCTACTAAATTTATAAGACATAAGCATTCAATATTTGAGTAAACAAAGAGAAAATAAAGCTATCTATTGGGTTTCACTAAAAAGTCCATTGGAAGACTTGACTATTGTTGTTAAAAGACATAGGCATTCATATTATAGAGCCACAAACCACACTAGTAAAATAAAAACATGATAACATGGTATTCGAACCAATGACAGTCTTAATTTGATAGTGCAAACCCAACACCTTACTAACTGTGCTAACCAGACTGTGCATACCAGACACACAAGTTATCAGAAATTTAAGTGAATAAGCCACAGTGTCCATGGAACTAAACATAATATATTCAATGGGGTGTCATAAGCAAGTCATTAGAATACTTTCCTACTAAATTTATAAGACATAAGCATTCAATATTTCAGTAAACAAAGAGAAAATAAAGCTATCTATTGGGTTTTACTAAAAAGTCCATTGGAAGACTTGACTATTGTTGTTAAAAGACATAGGCATTCATATTTTAGAGCCACAAACCACACTAGTAAAATAGAAACATGATAACATGGGATTCAAACCAACGACAGTCTTAATTTGATAGTGCAAACCCAACACCTTACTAACTGTGCTGACCAGACCGTGCATACCAGACACACAATTTATCAGAGATTTAAGTGAATAAGCTACAGTGTCCACAGAACTAAACATAATATATTCAATGGGGTGTCATAAGCAAGTTATTAGAATACTTTCCTACTAAATTTATAAGACATAAGCATTCAATATTTGAGTAAACAAAGAGAAAATAAAGCTATCTATTGGGTTTCACTAAAAAGTCCATTGGAAGACTTGACTATTGTTGTTAAAAGACATAGGCATTCATATTATAGAGCCACAAACCACACTAGTAAAATAAAAACATGATAAAATGGTATTCGAACTAATGACAGTCTTAATTTAATAGTGCAAACCCAACACCTTACTAACTGTGCTAACCAGACTGTACATACCAGACATGCAATTTATCAGAGATTTAAGTGAATAAGCTACAGTGTCCAAGGTACTAAACATAATATATTCTATGGGGTGTCATAAGCAAGTCATTAGAATACTTTCCTACTAAATTTATAAGACATAAGCATTCAATATTTGAGTAAACAAAGAGAAAATAAAGCTATCTATTGGGTTTCACTAAAAAGTCCATTGGAAGACTTGACTATTGTTGTTAAAAGACATAGGCATTCATATTATAGAGCCACAAACCACACTAGTAAAATAAAAACATGATAACATGGTATTCGAACCAATGACAGTCTTAATTTAATAGTGCAAACCCAACACCTTACTAACTGTGCTAACCAGACTGTACATACCAGACATGCAATTTATCAGAGATTTAAGTGAATAAGCTACAGTGTCCAAGGTACTAAACATAATATATTCTATGGGGTGTCATAAGCAAGTCATTAGAATACTTTCCTACTAAATTTATAAGACATAAGCATTCAATATTTGAGTAAACAAAGAGAAAATAAAGCTATCTATTGGGTTTCACTAAAAAGTCCATTGGAAGACTTGACTATTGTTGTTAAAAGACATAGGCATTCATATTATAGAGCCACAAACCACACTAGTAAAATAAAAACATGATAACATGGTATTCGAACCAATGACAGTCTTAATTTGATAGTGCAAACCCAACATCTTACTAACTGTGCTAAGCAGACTGTGCATACCAGACATGCAGTTTATCAGAGATTTAAGTGAATAAGCTACAGTGTCCAAGGTACTAAACATAATATATTCTATGGGGTGTCATAAGCAAGTCATTAGAATACTTTTCTACTAAATTTATAAGACATAAGCATTCAATATTTGAGTAAACAAAAAGAAAATAAAGCTATCTATTGGGTTTCACTAAAAAGTCCATTGGAAGACTTGACTATTGTTGTTAAAAGACATAGGCATTCATATTATAGAGCCACAAACCACACTAGTAAAATAAAAACATGATAACATGGTATTCAAACCAATGACAGTCTTAATTTAATAGTGCAAACCCAACACCTTACTAAATGTGCTAACCAGACTGTACATACCAGACATGCAATTTATCAGAGATTTAAGTGAATAAGGCTACAGTGTCCAAGGTACTAAACATAATATATTCTATGGGGTGTCATAAGCAAGTCATTAGAATACTTTCCTACTAAATTTATAAGACATAAGCATTCAATATTTGAGTAAACAAAGAGAAAATAAAGCTATCTATTGGGTTTCACTAAAAAGTCCATTGGAAGACTTGACTATTGTTGTTAAAAGACATAGGCATTCATATTATAGAGCCACAAACTACACTAGTAAAATAAAAACATGATAACATAGTATTCGAACCAATGACAGTCTTAATTTGATAGTGCAAACCCAACACCTTACTAACTGTGCTAACCAGACTGTGCATACCAAACACAAAATTTATCAGAAATTTAAGTGAATAAGCTACAGTATCCACGGAACTAAACATAATATATTCAATGGGGTGTCATAAGCAAGTCATTAGAATACTTTCCTACTAAATTTATAAGACATAAGCATTCAATATTTGAGTAAACAAAGAGAAAATAAAGCTATCTATTGGGTTTCACTAAAAAGTCCATTGGAAGACTTGACTATTGTTGTTAAAAGATATAGGCATTCATATTATAGAGCCACAAACCACACTAGTAAAATAGAAACATGATAACATGGGATTCAAACAAACGACAGTCTTAATTTGATAGTGCAAACCCAACACCTTACTAACTGTGCTAACCAGACTGTGCATACCAGACATGCAATTTATCAGAGATTTAAGTGAATAAGCTACAGTGTCCAAGGTACTAAACATAATATATTCTATGGGGTGTCATAAGCAAGTCATTAGAATACTTTCCTACTAAATTTATAAGACATAAGCATTCAATATTTGAGTAAACAAAGAGAAAATAAAGCTATCTATTGGGTTTCACTAAAAAGTCCATTGGAAGACTTGACTATTGTTGTTAAAAGACATAGACATTCATATTATAGAGCCACAAACCACACTAGTAAAATAAAAACATGATAACATGGGATTCGAACAAACGACAGTCTTAATTTGATAGTGCAAACCCAACACCTTACTAACTGTGCTAACCAGACCATGCATACCAGACACACAATTTATCAGAGATTTAAGTGAATAAGCTACAGTGTCCACAGAATTAAACATAATATATTCAATGGAGTGTCATAAGCAAATCATTAGAATACTTTCCTACTAAATTTATAAGACCTAAGCATTCAATATTTGAGTAAACAAAGAGAAAATAAAGCTATCTGTTGGGTTTCACTAAAAAGTCCATTGGAAGACTTGACTATTGTTGTTAAAAGACATAGGCATTCATATTATAGAGCCACAAACCACACTAGTAAAATAAAAACATGGTATTCGAACCAATGACAGTCTTAATTTGATAGTGCAAACCCAACATCTTACTAACTGTGCTAAGCAGACTGTGCATACCAGACATGCAATTTATCAGAGATTTAAGTGAATAAGCTACAGTGTCCAAGGTACTAAACATAATATATTCTATGGGGTGTCATAAGCAAATCATTAGAATACTTTCCTACTAAATTTATAAGACCTAAGCATTCAATATTTGAGTAAACAAAGAGAAAATAAAGCTATCTATTGGGTTTCACTAAAAAGTCCATTGGAAGACTTGACTATTGTTGTTAAAAGACATAGGCATTCATATTATAGAGCCACAAACCACACTAGTAAAATAAAAACATGATTACATGGTATTCGAACCAATGACAGTCTTAATTTGATAGTGCAAACCCAACACCTTACTAACTGTGCTAACCAGACTGTGCATACCAGACACACAAGTTATCAGAAATTTAAGTGAATAAGCTACAGTGTCCACGGAACTAAACATAATATATTCAATGGGGTGTCATAAGCAAGTCATTAGAATACTTTCCTACTAAATTTATAAGACATAAGCATTCAATATTTCAGTAAACAAAGAGAAAATAAAGCTATCTATAGGGTTTTACTAAAAAGTCCATTGGAAGACTTGACTATTGTTGTTAAAAGACATAGGCATTCATATTTTAGAGCCACAAACCACACTAGTAAAATAGTAACATAACATGGGATTCAAACCAACGACAGTCTTAATTTGATAGTGCAAACCCAACACCTTACTAACTGTGCTGACCAGACCGTGCATACCAGACACACAATTTATCAGAGATTTAAGTGAATAAGCTACAGTGTCCACAGAACTAAACATAATATATTCAATGGGGTGTCATAAGCAAGTCATTAGAATACTTTCCTACTAAATTTATAAGACATAAGCATTCAATATTTGAGTAAACAAAGAGAAAATAAAGCTATCTATTGGGTTTCACTAAAAAGTCCATTGGAAGACTTGACTATTGTTGTTAAAAGACATAGGCATTCATATTATAGAGCCACAAACCACACTAGTAAAATAAAAACATGGTATTCGAACCAATGACAGTCTTAATTTGATAGTGCAAACCCAACATCTTACTAACTGTGCTAAGCAGACTGTGCATACCAGACATGCAGTTTATCAGAGATTTAAGTGAATAAGCTACAGTGTCCAAGGTACTAAACATAATATATTCTATGGGGTGTCATAAGCAAGTCATTAGAATACTTTTCTACTAAATTTATAAGACATAAGCATTCAATATTTGAGTAAACAAAAAGAAAATAAAGCTATCTATTGGGTTTCACTAAAAAGTCCATTGGAAGACTTGACTATTGTTGTTAAAAGACATAGGCATTCATATTATAGAGCCACAAACCACACTAGTAAAATAAAAACATGATAACATGGTATTCAAACCAATGACAGTCTTAATTTAATAGTGCAAACCCAACACCTTACTAAATGTGCTAACCAGACTGTACATACCAGACATGCAATTTATCAGAGATTTAAGTGAATAAGGCTACAGTGTCCAAGGTACTAAACATAATATATTCTATGGGGTGTCATAAGCAAGTCATTAGAATACTTTCCTACTAAATTTATAAGACATAAGCATTCAATATTTGAGTAAACAAAGAGAAAATAAAGCTATCTATTGGGTTTCACTAAAAAGTCCATTGGAAGACTTGACTATTGTTGTTAAAAGACATAGGCATTCATATTATAGAGCCACAAACTACACTAGTAAAATAAAAACATGATAACATAGTATTCGAACCAATGACAGTCTTAATTTGATAGTGCAAACCCAACACCTTACTAACTGTGCTAACCAGACTGTGCATACCAAACACAAAATTTATCAGAAATTTAAGTGAATAAGCTACAGTATCCACGGAACTAAACATAATATATTCAATGGGGTGTCATAAGCAAGTCATTAGAATACTTTCCTACTAAATTTATAAGACATAAGCATTCAATATTTGAGTAAACAAAGAGAAAATAAAGCTATCTATTGGGTTTCACTAAAAAGTCCATTGGAAGACTTGACTATTGTTGTTAAAAGATATAGGCATTCATATTATAGAGCCACAAACCACACTAGTAAAATAGAAACATGATAACATGGGATTCAAACAAACGACAGTCTTAATTTGATAGTGCAAACCCAACACCTTACTAACTGTGCTAACCAGACTGTGCATACCAGACATGCAATTTATCAGAGATTTAAGTGAATAAGCTACAGTGTCCAAGGTACTAAACATAATATATTCTATGGGGTGTCATAAGCAAGTCATTAGAATACTTTCCTACTAAATTTATAAGACATAAGCATTCAATATTTGAGTAAACAAAGAGAAAATAAAGCTATCTATTGGGTTTCACTAAAAAGTCCATTGGAAGACTTGACTATTGTTGTTAAAAGACATAGACATTCATATTATAGAGCCACAAACCACACTAGTAAAATAAAAACATGATAACATGGGATTCGAACAAACGACAGTCTTAATTTGATAGTGCAAACCCAACACCTTACTAACTGTGCTAACCAGACCATGAATACCAGACACACAATTTATCAGAGATTTAAGTGAATAAGCTACAGTGTCCACAGAATTAAACATAATATATTCAATGGAGTGTCATAAGCAAATCATTAGAATACTTTCCTACTAAATTTATAAGACCTAAGCATTCAATATTTGAGTAAACAAAGAGAAAATAAAGCTATCTGTTGGGTTTCACTAAAAAGTCCATTGGAAGACTTGACTATTGTTGTTAAAAGACATAGGCATTCATATTATAGAGCCACAAACCACACTAGTAAAATAAAAACATGGTATTCGAACCAATGACAGTCTTAATTTGATAGTGCAAACCCAACATCTTACTAACTGTGCTAAGCAGACTGTGCATACCAGACATGCAATTTATCAGAGATTTAAGTGAATAAGCTACAGTGTCCAAGGTACTAAACATAATATATTCTATGGGGTGTCATAAGCAAGTCATTAGAATACTTTTCTACTAAATTTATAAGACATAAGCATTCAATATTTGAGTAAACAAAGAGAAAATAAAGCTATCTATTGGGTTTCACTAAAAAGTCCATTGGAAGACTTGACTATTGTTGTTAAAAGACATAGGCATTCATATTATAGAGCCACAAACCACACTAGTAAAATAAAAACATGATAACATGGTATTCAAACCAATGACAGTCTTAATTTAATAGTGCAAACCCAACACCTTACTAAATGTGCTAACCAGACTGTACATACCAGACATGCAATTTATCAGAGATTTAAGTGAATAAGGCTACAGTGTCCAAGGTACTAAACATAATATATTCTATGGGGTGTCATAAGCAAGTCATTAGAATACTTTCCTACTAAATTTATAAGACATAAGCATTCAATATTTGAGTAAACAAAGAGAAAATAAAGCTATCTATTGGGTTTCACTAAAAAGTCCATTGGAAGACTTGACTATTGTTGTTAAAAGACATAGGCATTCATATTATAGAGCCACAAACCACACTAGTAAAATAAAAACATGATAACATGGTATTCGAACCAATGACAGTCTTAATTTGATAGTGCAAACCCAACACCTTACTAACTGTGCTAACCAGACTGTGCATACCAGACACACAAGTTATCAGAAATTTAAGTGAATAAGCCACAGTGTCCATGGAACTAAACATAATATATTCAATGGGGTGTCATAAGCAAGTCATTAGAATACTTTCCTACTAAATTTATAAGACATAAGCATTCAATATTTCAGTAAACAAAGAGAAAATAAAGCTATCTATTGGGTTTTACTAAAAAGTCCATTGGAAGACTTGACTATTGTTGTTAAAAGACATAGGCATTCATATTTTAGAGCCACAAACCACACTAGTAAAATAGAAACATGATAACATGGGATTCAAACCAACGACAGTCTTAATTTGATAGTGCAAACCCAACACCTTACTAACTGTGCTGACCAGACCGTGCATACCAGACACACAATTTATCAGAGATTTAAGTGAATAAGCTACAGTGTCCACAGAACTAAACATAATATATTCAATGGGGTGTCATAAGCAAGTTATTAGAATACTTTCCTACTAAATTTATAAGACATAAGCATTCAATATTTGAGTAAACAAAGAGAAAATAAAGCTATCTATTGGGTTTCACTAAAAAGTCCATTGGAAGACTTGACTATTGTTGTTAAAAGACATAGGCATTCATATTATAGAGCCACAAACCACACTAGTAAAATAAAAACATGATAAAATGGTATTCGAACTAATGACAGTCTTAATTTAATAGTGCAAACCCAACACCTTACTAACTGTGCTAACCAGACTGTACATACCAGACATGCAATTTATCAGAGATTTAAGTGAATAAGCTACAGTGTCCAAGGTACTAAACATAATATATTCTATGGGGTGTCATAAGCAAGTCATTAGAATACTTTCCTACTAAATTTATAAGACATAAGCATTCAATATTTGAGTAAACAAAGAGAAAATAAAGCTATCTATTGGGTTTCACTAAAAAGTCCATTGGAAGACTTGACTATTGTTGTTAAAAGACATAGGCATTCATATTATAGAGCCACAAACCACACTAGTAAAATAAAAACATGATAACATGGTATTCGAACCAATGACAGTCTTAATTTAATAGTGCAAACCCAACACCTTACTAACTGTGCTAACCAGACTGTACATACCAGACATGCAATTTATCAGAGATTTAAGTGAATAAGCTACAGTGTCCAAGGTACTAAACATAATATATTCTATGGGGTGTCATAAGCAAGTCATTAGAATACTTTCCTACTAAATTTATAAGACATAAGCATTCAATATTTGAGTAAACAAAGAGAAAATAAAGCTATCTATTGGGTTTCACTAAAAAGTCCATTGGAAGACTTGACTATTGTTGTTAAAAGACATAGGCATTCATATTATAGAGCCACAAACCACACTAGTAAAATAAAAACATGATAACATGGTATTCGAACCAATGACAGTCTTAATTTGATAGTGCAAAACCAACACCTTACTAACTGTGCTAACCAGACTGTGCATACCAAACACAAAATTTATCAGAAATTTAAGTGAATAAGCTACAGTATCCACGGAACTAAACATAATATATTCAATGGGGTGTCATAAGCAAGTCATTAGAATACTTTCCTACTAAATTTATAAGACATAAGCATTCAATATTTGAGTAAACAAAGAGAAATTAAAGCTATCTATTGGGTTTCACTAAAAAGTCCATTGGAAGACTTGACTATTGTTGTTAAAAGATATAGGCATTCATATTATAGAGCCACAAACCACACTAGTAAAATAGAAACATGATAACATGGGATTCAAACAAACGACAGTCTTAATTTGATAGTGCAAACCCAACACCTTACTAACTGTGCTAACCAGACTGTGCATACCAGACATGCAATTTATCAGAGATTTAAGTGAATAAGCTACAGTGTCCAAGGTACTAAACATAATATATTCTATGGGGTGTCATAAGCAAGTCATTAGAATACTTTCCTACTAAATTTATAAGACATAAGCATTCAATATTTGAGTAAACAAAGAGAAAATAAAGCTATCTATTGGGTTTCACTAAAAAGTCCATTGGAAGACTTGACTATTGTTGTTAAAAGACATAGGCATTCATATTATAGAGCCACAAACCACACTAGTAAAATAAAAACATGATTACATGGTATTCGAACCAATGACAGTCTTAATTTGATAGTGCAAACCCAACACCTTACTAACTGTGCTAACCAGACTGTGCATACCAGACACACAAGTTATCAGAAATTTAAGTGAATAAGCTACAGTGTCCACGGAACTAAACATAATATATTCAATGGGGTGTCATAAGCAAGTCATTAGAATACTTTCCTACTAAATTTATAAGACATAAGCATTCAATATTTCAGTAAACAAAGAGAAAATAAAGCTATCTATTGGGTTTTACTAAAAAGTCCATTGGAAGACTTGACTATTGTTGTTAAAAGACATAGGCATTCATATTTTAGAGCCACAAACCACACTAGTAAAATAGTAACATGATAACATGGGATTCAAACCAACGACAGTCTTAATTTGATAGTGCAAACCCAACACCTTACTAACTGTGCTGACCAGACCGTGCATACCAGACACACAATTTATCAGAGATTTAAGTGAATAAGCTACAGTGTCCACAGAACTAAACATAATATATTCAATGGGGTGTCATAAGCAAGTCATTAGAATACTTTCCTACTAAATTTATAAGACATAAGCATTCAATATTTGAGTAAACAAAGAGAAAATAAAGCTATCTATTGGGTTTCACTAAAAAGTCCATTGGAAGACTTGACTATTGTTGTTAAAAGACATAGGCATTCATATTATAGAGCCACAAACCACACTAGTAAAATAAAAACATGGTAACATGGAATTCGAACCAATGACAGTCTTAATTTGATAGTCCAAACCCAACATCTTACTAACTGTGCTAAGCAGACTGTGCATACCAGACATGCAATTTATCAGAGATTTAAGTGAATAAGCTACAGTGTCCAAGGTACTAAACATAATATATTCTATGGGGTGTCATAAGCAAGTCATTAGAATACGTTTCTACTAAATTTATAAGACATAAGCATTCAATATTTGAGTAAACAAAGAGAAAATAAAGCTATCTATTGGGTTTCACTAAAAAGTCCATTGGAAGACTTGACTATTGTTGTTAAAAGACATAGGCATTCATATTATAGAGCCACAAACCACACTAGTAAAATAAAAACATGATAACATGGTATTCGAACCAATGACAGTCTTAATTTAATAGTGCAAACCCAACACCTTACTAACTGTGCTAACCAGACTGTACATACCAGACATGCAATTTATCAGAGATTTAAGTGAATAAGCTACAGTGTCCAAGGTACTAAACATAATATATTCTATGGGGTGTCATAAGCAAGTCATTAGAATACTTTCCTACTAAATTTATAAGACATAAGCATTCAATATTTGAGTAAACAAAGAGAAAATAAAGCTATCTATTGGGTTTCACTAAAAAGTCCATTGGAAGACTTGACTATTGTTGTTAAAAGACATAGGCATTCATATTATAGAGCCACAAACCACACTAGTAAAATAAAAACATGATAACATGGTATTCGAACCAATGACAGTCTTAATTTGATAGTGCAAACCCAACACCTTACTAACTGTGCTAACCAGACTGTGCATACCAGACACACAAGTTATCAGAAATTTAAGTGAATAAGCCACAGTGTCCACGGAACTAAACATAATATATTCAATGGGGTGTCATAAGCAAGTCATTAGAATACTTTCCTACTAAATTTATAAGACATAAGCATTCAATATTTCAGTAAACAAAGAGAAAATAAAGCTATCTATTGGGTTTTACTAAAAAGTCCATTGGAAGACTTGACTATTGTTGTTAAAAGACATAGGCATTCATATTTTAGAGCCACAAACCACACTAGTAAAATAGAAACATGATAACATGGAATTCAAACCAACGACAGTCTTAATTTGATAGTGCAAACCCAACACCTTACTAACTGTGCTGACCAGACCGTGCATACCAGACACACAATTTATCAGAGATTTAAGTGAATAAGCTACAGTGTCCACAGAACTAAACATAATATATTCAATGGGGTGTCATAAGCAAGTTATTAGAATACTTTCCTACTAAATTTATAAGACATAAGCATTCAATATTTGAGTAAACAAAGAGAAAATAAAGCTATCTATTGGGTTTCACTAAAAAGTCCATTGGAAGACTTGACTATTGTTGTTAAAAGACATAGGCATTCATATTATAGAGCCACAAACCACACTAGTAAAATAAAAACATGATAAAATGGTATTCGACTAATGACAGTCTTAATTTAATAGTGCAAACCCAACACCTTACTAACTGTGCTAACCAGACTGTACATACCAGACATGCAATTTATCAGAGATTTAAGTGAATAAGCTACAGTGTCCTAGGTACTAAACATAATATATTCTATGGGGTGTCATAAGCAAGTCATTAGAATACTTTCCTACTAAATTTATAAGACATAAGCATTCAATATTTGAGTAAACAAAGAGAAAATAAAGCTATCTATTGGGTTTCACTAAAAAGTCCATTGGAAGACTTGACTATTGTTGTTAAAAGACATAGGCATTCATATTATAGAGCCACAAACCACACTAGTAAAATAAAAACATGATAACATGGTATTCGAACCAATGACAGTCTTAATTTAATAGTGCAAACCCAACACCTTACTAACTGTGCTAACCAGACTGTACATACCAGACATGCAATTTATCAGAGATTTAAGTGAATAAGCTACAGTGTCCAAGGTACTAAACATAATATATTCTATGGGGTGTCATAAGCAAGTCATTAGAATACTTTCCTACTAAATTTATAAGACATAAGCATTCAATATTTGAGTAAACAAAGAGAAAATAAAGCTATCTATTGGGTTTCACTAAAAAGTCCATTGGAAGACTTGACTATTGTTGTTAAAAGACATAGGCATTCATATTATAGAGCCACAAACCACACTAGTAAAATAAAAACATGATAACATGGTATTCGAACCAATGACAGTCTTAATTTGATAGTGCAAACCCAACACCTTACTAACTGTGCTAACCAGACTGTGCATACCAAACACAAAATTTATCAGAAATTTAAGTGAATAAGCTACAGTATCCACGGAACTAAACATAATATATTCAATGGGGTGTCATAAGCAAGTCATTAGAATACTTTCCTACTAAATTTATAAGACATAAGCATTCAATATTTGAGTAAACAAAGAGAAAATAAAGCTATCTATTGGGTTTCACTAAAAAGTCCATTGGAAGACTTGACTATTGTTGTTAAAAGATATAGGCATTCATATTATAGAGCCACAAACCACACTAGTAAAATAGAAACATGATAACATGGGATTCAAACAAACGACAGTCTTAATTTGATAGTGCAAACCCAACACCTTACTAACTGTGCTAACCAGACTGTGCATACCAGACAAGCAATTTATCAGAGATTTAAGTGAATAAGCTACAGTGTCCAAGGTACTAAACATAATATATTCAATGGGGTGTCATAAGCAAGTCATTAGAATACTTTCCTACTAAATTTATAAGACATAAGCATTCAATATTTGAGTAAACAAAGAGAAAATAAAGCTATCTATTGGGTTTCACTAAAAAGTCCATTGGAAGACTTGACTATTGTTGTTAAAAGACATAGACATTCATATTATAGAGCCACAAACCACACTAGTAAAATAAAAACATGATAACATGGGATTCGAACAAACGACAGTCTTAATTTGATAGTGCAAACCCAACACCTTACTAACTGTGCTAACCAGACCATGCATACCAGACACACAATTTGTCAGAGATTTAAGTGAATAAGCTACAGTGTCCACAGAATTAAACATAATATATTCAATGGAGTGTCATAAGCAAATCATTAGAATACTTTCCTACTAAATTTACAAGACCTAAGCATTCAATATTTGAGTAAACAAAGAGAAAATAAAGCTATCTATTGGGTTTCACTAAAAAGTCCATTGGAAGACTTGACTATTGTTGTTAAAAGACATAGGCATTCATATTATAGAGCCACAAACCACACTAGTAAAATAAAAACATGATTACATGGTATTCGAACCAATGACAGTCTTAATTTGATAGTGCAAACCCAACACCTTACTAACTGTGCTAACCAGACTGTGCATACCAGACACACAAGTTATCAGAAATTTAAGTGAATAAGCTACAGTGTCCACGGAACTAAACATAATATATTCAATGGGGTGTCATAAGCAAGTCATTAGAATACTTTCCTACTAAATTTATAAGACATAAGCATTCAATATTTCAGTAAACAAAGAGAAAATAAAGCTATCTATTGGGTTTTACTAAAAAGTCCATTGGAAGACTTGACTATTGTTGTTAAAAGACATAGGCATTCATATTTTAGAGCCACAAACCACACTAGTAAAATAGTAACATGATAACATGGGATTCAAACCAACGACAGTCTTAATTTGATAGTGCAAACCCAACACCTTACTAACTGTGCTGACCAGACCGTGCATACCAGACACACAATTTATCAGAGATTTAAGTGAATAAGCTACAGTGTCCACAGAACTAAACATAATATATTCAATGGGGTGTCATAAGCAAGTCATTAGAATACTTTCCTACTAAATTTATAAGACATAAGCATTCAATATTTGAGTAAACAAAGAGAAAATAAAGCTATCTATTGGGTTTCACTAAAAAGTCCATTGGAAGACTTGACTATTGTTGTTAAAAGACATAGGCATTCATATTATAGAGCCACAAACCACACTAGTAAAATAAAAACATGGTAACATGGAATTCGAACCAATGACAGTCTTAATTTGATAGTCCAAACCCAACATCTTACTAACTGTGCTAAGCAGACTGTGCATACCAGACATGCAATTTATCAGAGATTTAAGTGAATAAGCTACAGTGTCCAAGGTACTAAACATAATATATTCTATGGGGTGTCATAAGCAAGTCATTAGAATACTTTTCTACTAAATTTATAAGACATAAGCATTCAATATTTGAGTAAACAAAGAGAAAATAAAGCTATCTATTGGGTTTCACTAAAAAGTCCATTGGAAGACTTGACTATTGTTGTTAAAAGACATAGGCATTCATATTATAGAGCCACAAACCACACTAGTAAAATAAAAACATGATAACATGGTATTCGAACCAATGACAGTCTTAATTTAATAGTGCAAACCCAACACCTTACTAACTGTGCTAACCAGACTGTACATACCAGACATGCAATTTATCAGAGATTTAAGTGAATAAGCTACAGTGTCCAAGGTACTAAACATAATATATTCTATGGGGTGTCATAAGCAAGTCATTAGAATACTTTCCTACTAAATTTATAAGACATAAGCATTCAATATTTGAGTAAACAAAGAGAAAATAAAGCTATCTATTGGGTTTCACTAAAAAGTCCATTGGAAGACTTGACTATTGTTGTTAAAAGACATAGGCATTCATATTATAGAGCCACAAACCACACTAGTAAAATAAAAACATGATTACATGGTATTCGAACCAATGACAGTCTTAATTTGATAGTGCAAACCCAACACCTTACTAACTGTGCTAACCAGACTGTGCATACCAGACACACAAGTTATCAGAGATTTAAGTGAATAAGCTACAGTGTCCACAGAACTAAACATAATATATTCAATGGGGTGTCATAAGCAAGTCATTAGAATACTTTCCTACTAAATTTATAAGACATAAGCATTCAATATTTGAGTAAACAAAGAGAAAATAAAGCTATCTATTGGGTTTCACTAAAAAGTCCATTGGAAGACTTGACTATTGTTGTTAAAAGACATAGGCATTCATATTATAGAGCCACAAACCACACTAGTAAAATAAAAACATGATTACATGGTATTCGAACCAATGACAGTCTTAATTTGATAGTGCAAACCCAACACCTTACTAACTGTGCTAACCAGACTGTGCATACCAGACACACAAGTTATCAGAGATTTAAGTGAATAAGCTACAGTGTCCAAGGTACTAAACATAATATATTCTATGGGGTGTCATAAGCAAGTCATTAGAATACTTTCCTACTAAATTTATAAGACATAAGCATTCAATATTTGAGTAAACAAAGAGAAAATAAAGCTATCTATTGGGTTTCACTAAAAAGTCCATTGGAAGACTTGACTATTGTTGTTAAAAGACATAGGCATTCATATTATAGAACCACAAACCACACTAGTAAAATAAAAACATGATAACATAGTATTCGAACCAATGACAGTCTTAATTTGATAGTGCAAACCCAACACCTTACTAACTGTGCTAACCAGACTGTGCATACCAGACACACAAGTTATCAGAAATTTAAGTGAATAAGCCACAGTGTCCACGGAACTAAACATAATATATTCAATGGGGTGTCATAAGCAAGTCATTAGAATACTTTCCTACTAAATTTATAAGACATAAGCATTCAATATTTCAGTAAACAAAGAGAAAATAAAGCTATCTATTGGGTTTTACTAAAAAGTCCATTGGAAGACTTGACTATTGTTGTTAAAAGACATAGGCATTCATATTTTAGAGCCACAAACCACACTAGTAAAATAGAAACATGATAACATGGGATTCAAACCAACGACAGTCTTAATTTGATAGTGCAAACCCAACACCTTACTAACTGTGCTGACCAGACCGTGCATACCAGACACACAATTTATCAGAGATTTAAGTGAATAAGCTACAGTGTCCACAGAACTAAACATAATATATTCAATGGGGTGTCATAAGCAAGTTATTAGAATACTTTCCTACTAAATTTATAAGACATAAGCATTCAATATTTGAGTAAACAAAGAGAAAATAAAGCTATCTATTGGGTTTCACTAAAAAGTCCATTGGAAGACTTGACTATTGTTGTTAAAAGACATAGGCATTCATATTATAGAGCCACAAACCACACTAGTAAAATAAAAACATGATAAAATGGTATTCGACTAATGACAGTCTTAATTTAATAGTGCAAACCCAACACCTTACTAACTGTGCTAACCAGACTGTACATACCAGACATGCAATTTATCAGAGATTTAAGTGAATAAGCTACAGTGTCCTAGGTATTAAACATAATACATTCTATGGGGTGTCATAAGCAAGTCATTAGAATACTTTCCTACTAAATTTATAAGACATAAGCATTCAATATTTGAGTAAACAAAGAGAAAATAAAGCTATCTATTGGGTTTCACTAAAAAGTCCATTGGAAGACTTGACTATTGTTGTTAAAAGACATAGGCATTCATATTATAGAGCCACAAACCACACTAGTAAAATAAAAACATGATAACATGGTATTCGAACCAATGACAGTCTTAATTTAATAGTGCAAACCCAACACCTTACTAACTGTGCTAACCAGACTGTACATACCAGACATGCAATTTATCAGAGATTTAAGTGAATAAGCTACAGTGTCCAAGGTACTAAACATAATATATTCTATGGGGTGTCATAAGCAAGTCATTAGAATACTTTCCTACTAAATTTATAAGACATAAGCATTCAATATTTGAGTAAACAAAGAGAAAATAAAGCTATCTATTGGGTTTCACTAAAAAGTCCATTGGAAGACTTGACTATTGTTGTAAAAAGACATAGGCATTCATATTATAGAGCCACAAACCACACTAGTAAAATAAAAACATGATAACATGGTATTCGAACCAATGACAGTCTTAATTTGATAGTGCAAACCCAACACCTTACTAACTGTGCTAACCAGACTGTGCATACCAAACACAAAATTTATCAGAAATTTAAGTGAATAAGCTACAGTATCCACGGAACTAAACATAATATATTCAATGGGGTGTCATAAGCAAGTCATTAGAATACTTTCCTACTAAATTTATAAGACATAAGCATTCAATATTTGAGTAAACAAAGAGAAAATAAAGCTATCTATTGGGTTTCACTAAAAAGTCCATTGGAAGACTTGACTATTGTTGTTAAAAGATATAGGCATTCATATTATAGAGCCACAAACCACACTAGTAAAATAGAAACATGATAACATGGGATTCAAACAAACGACAGTCTTAATTTGATAGTGCAAACCCAACACCTTACTAACTGTGCTAACCAGACTGTGCATACCAGACAAGCAATTTATCAGAGATTTAAGTGAATAAGCTACAGTGTCCAAGGTACTAAACATAATATATTCAATGGGGTGTCATAAGCAAGTCATTAGAATACTTTCCTACTAAATTTATAAGACATAAGCATTCAATATTTGAGTAAACAAAGAGAAAATAAAGCTATCTATTGGGTTTCACTAAAAAGTCCATTGGAAGACTTGACTATTGTTGTTAAAAGACATAGACATTCATATTATAGAGCCACAAACCACACTAGTAAAATAAAAACATGATAACATGGGATTCGAACAAACGACAGTCTTAATTTGATAGTGCAAACCCAACACCTTACTAACTGTGCTAACCAGACCATGCATACCAGACACACAATTTATCAGAGATTTAAGTGAATAAGCTACAGTGTCCACAGAATTAAACATAATATATTCAATGGAGTGTCATAAGCAAATCATTAGAATACTTTCCTACTAAATTTATAAGACCTAAGCATTCAATATTTGAGTAAACAAAGAGAAAATAAAGCTATCTATTGGGTTTCACTAAAAAGTCCATTGGAAGACTTGACTATTGTTGTTAAAAGATATAGGCATTCATATTATAGAGCCACAAACCACACTAGTAAAATAGAAACATGATAACATGGGATTCAAACCAATGACAGTCTTAATTTAATAGTGCAAACCCAACACCTTACTAACTGTGCTAACCAGACTGTGCATACCAGACATGCAATTTATCAGAGATTTAAGTGAATAAGCTACAGTGTCCAAGGTACTAAACATAATATATTCTATGGGGTGTCATAAGCAAGTCATTAGAATACTTTCCTACTAAATTTATAAGACATAAGCATTCAATATTTGAGTAAACAAAGAGAAAATAAAGCTATCTATTGGGTTTCACTAAAAAGTCCATTGGAAGACTTGACTATTGTTGTTAAAAGACATAGGCATTCATATTATAGAGCCACAAACCACACTAGTAAAATAAAAACATGATAACATGGTATTCGAACCAATGACAGTCTTAATTTAATAGTGCAAACCCAACACCTTACTAACTGTGCTAACCAGACTGTACATACCAGACATGCAATTTATCAGAGATTTAAGTGAATAAGCTACAGTGTCCAAGGTACTAAACATAATATATTCTATGGGGTGTCATAAGCAAGTCATTAGAATACTTTCCTACTAAATTTATAAGACATAAGCATTCAATATTTGAGTAAACAAAGAGAAAATAAAGCTATCTATTGGGTTTCACTAAAAAGTCCATTGGAAGACTTGACTATTGTTGTTAAAAGACATAGGCATTCATATTATAGAGCCACAAACCACACTAGTAAAATAAAAACATGATAACATGGTATTCGAACCAATGACAGTCTTAATTTGATAGTGCAAACCCAACACCTTACTAACTGTGCTAACCAGACTGTGCATACCAAACACAAAATTTATCAGAAATTTAAGTGAATAAGCTACAGTATCCACGGAACTAAACATAATATATTCAATGGGGTGTCATAAGCAAGTCATTAGAATACTTTCCTACTAAATTTATAAGACATAAGCATTCAATATTTGAGTAAACAAAGAGAAAATAAAGCTATCTATTGGGTTTCACTAAAAAGTCCATTGGAAGACTTGACTATTGTTGTTAAAAGATATAGGCATTCATATTATAGAGCCACAAACCACACTAGTAAAATAGAAACATGATAACATGGGATTCAAACAAACGACAGTCTTAATTTGATAGTGCAAACCCAACACCTTACTAACTGTGCTAACCAGACTGTGCATACCAGACAAGCAATTTATCAGAGATTTAAGTGAATAAGCTACAGTGTCCAAGGTACTAAACATAATATATTCAATGGGGTTTCATAAGCAAGTCATTAGAATACTTTCCTACTAAATTTATAAGACATAAGCATTCAATATTTGAGTAAACAAAGAGAAAATAAAGCTATCTATTGGGTTTCACTAAAAAGTCCATTGGAAGACTTGACTATTGTTGTTAAAAGACATAGACATTCATATTATAGAGCCACAAACCACACTAGTAAAATAAAAACATGATAACATGGGATTCGAACAAACGACAGTCTTAATTTGATAGTGCAAACCCAACACCTTACTAACTGTGCTAACCAGACCATGCATACCAGACACACAATTTGTCAGAGATTTAAGTGAATAAGCTACAGTGTCCACAGAATTAAACATAATATATTCAATGGAGTGTCATAAGCAAATCATTAGAATACTTTCCTACTAAATTTACAAGACCTAAGCATTCAATATTTGAGTAAACAAAGAGAAAATAAAGCTATCTATTGGGTTTCACTAAAAAGTCCATTGGAAGACTTGACTATTGTTGTTAAAAGACATAGGCATTCATATTATAGAGCCACAAACCACACTAGTAAAATAAAAACATGATTACATGGTATTCGAACCAATGACAGTCTTAATTTGATAGTGCAAACCCAACACCTTACTAACTGTGCTAACCAGACTGTGCATACCAGACACACAAGTTATCAGAAATTTAAGTGAATAAGCTACAGTGTCCACGGAACTAAACATAATATATTCAATGGGGTGTCATAAGCAAGTCATTAGAATACTTTCCTACTAAATTTATAAGACATAAGCATTCAATATTTCAGTAAACAAAGAGAAAATAAAGCTATCTATTGGGTTTTACTAAAAAGTCCATTGGAAGACTTGACTATTGTTGTTAAAAGACATAGGCATTCATATTTTAGAGCCACAAACCACACTAGTAAAATAGTAACATGATAACATGGGATTCAAACCAACGACAGTCTTAATTTGATAGTGCAAACCCAACACCTTACTAACTGTGCTGACCAGACCGTGCATACCAGACACACAATTTATCAGAGATTTAAGTGAATAAGCTACAGTGTCCACAGAACTAAACATAATATATTCAATGGGGTGTCATAAGCAAGTCATTAGAATACTTTCCTACTAAATTTATAAGACATAAGCATTCAATATTTGAGTAAACAAAGAGAAAATAAAGCTATCTATTGGGTTTCACTAAAAAGTCCATTGGAAGACTTGACTATTGTTGTTAAAAGACATAGGCATTCATATTATAGAGCCACAAACCACACTAGTAAAATAAAAACATGGTAACATGGAATTCGAACCAATGACAGTCTTAATTTGATAGTCCAAACCCAACATCTTACTAACTGTGCTAAGCAGACTGTGCATACCAGACATGCAATTTATCAGAGATTTAAGTGAATAAGCTACAGTGTCCAAGGTACTAAACATAATATATTCTATGGGGTGTCATAAGCAAGTCATTAGAATACTTTTCTACTAAATTTATAAGACATAAGCATTCAATATTTGAGTAAACAAAGAGAAAATAAAGCTATCTATTGGGTTTCACTAAAAAGTCCATTGGAAGACTTGACTATTGTTGTTAAAAGACATAGGCATTCATATTATAGAGCCACAAACCACACTAGTAAAATAAAAACATGATAACATGGTATTCGAACCAATGACAGTCTTAATTTAATAGTGCAAACCCAACACCTTACTAACTGTGCTAACCAGACTGTACATACCAGACATGCAATTTATCAGAGATTTAAGTGAATAAGCTACAGTGTCCAAGGTACTAAACATAATATATTCTATGGGGTGTCATAAGCAAGTCATTAGAATACTTTCCTACTAAATTTATAAGACATAAGCATTCAATATTTGAGTAAACAAAGAGAAAATAAAGCTATCTATTGGGTTTCACTAAAAAGTCCATTGGAAGACTTGACTATTGTTGTTAAAAGACATAGGCATTCATATTATAGAGCCACAAACCACACTAGTAAAATAAAAACATGATTACATGGTATTCGAACCAATGACAGTCTTAATTTGATAGTGCAAACCCAACACCTTACTAACTGTGCTAACCAGACTGTGCATACCAGACACACAAGTTATCAGAGATTTAAGTGAATAAGCTACAGTGTCCACAGAACTAAACATAATATATTCAATGGGGTGTCATAAGCAAGTCATTAGAATACTTTCCTACTAAATTTATAAGACATAAGCATTCAATATTTGAGTAAACAAAGAGAAAATAAAGCTATCTATTGGGTTTCACTAAAAAGTCCATTGGAAGACTTGACTATTGTTGTTAAAAGACATAGGCATTCATATTATAGAGCCACAAACCACACTAGTAAAATAAAAACATGATTACATGGTATTCGAACCAATGACAGTCTTAATTTGATAGTGCAAACCCAACACCTTACTAACTGTGCTAACCAGACTGTGCATACCAGACACACAAGTTATCAGAGATTTAAGTGAATAAGCTACAGTGTCCAAGGTACTAAACAT